>NC_072734.1:63596735-63896735 GCF_026930045.1 Uloborus diversus | reverse complement strand
CCTTTTTACGCAATCGCCTTTTTGCGCCAGGGTTGCCACCTTCGGCGACTGCTTAGACAATTTAGCGACGGTATTAATCAATGTTTTTCTTTATATATCAATATTATCATTCGCCTTTTTACGCCAATGTTGGCTTCTTCGGCGGCTGCTTAAAAAATTTTGTCGATGGTATTAATCAATCTTTTTCTTTATACATCAATATTATCATCCGCCTTTTTACGCAAAGGTTGCCACCATCGGCGGCTGCTTAAATAAATTTTGTGTTGAATAAAGTATTTTCTAGATCTATCTCCAGTTATATGTCCTTTGGAATATTTTTAAAGGGGGGGGGGGGGGGGAGGCACAAAGGGCATACTCTTCATGCAAATTTTGTCGGAAAATAACAAAAAGCACTTCAACTTTTATGTGAAAGCATTGTTTTTTCAAAGTCATGGTATGTGTTTGTGTGTGTGGGGGGGGGGGGCGGCTATTGATCCCCCGTTGAAGTTCCTCTATTTCTTACTGTCTATCTACTGTATCCACCTCTATATTTGTCCACCCTTCTTTCTCTCTATCTATCTATCTATACGATTCCATGCATATCTATCTCTGATAGTAATTAACAATCCTTTTCTTTGTAAAAAAAAAACATTTTTTGCCCACTTAATATCATCTCTCTATCTACCAAACCTAACCACCAATCCCTACAAAAATCATGCAAAAAAAACCGCGGGTTTTAATTATTTACTTAAAACTACACGCAAAAAAAAGGCCATGTGTTCTCCGTAGTGTGCAAAAAGCAGCGCTTGCAAAAGATTTAAAAAAAAAAAAAAAAAAAAAACCACCGCTTTTATTGAATTAAAATGCGCACAAATATTTAACCAAAAATAAATATAGCAAAACGTCCAGAAAAAAAAGTTAGAAAAATAAAGGTATGAAATCTCTGAAAGTTAAAGGGAAAAAAAAAAGTGAAGAGAAAGCAAACGATTTCAGTTAGGTCACGAGAGCTCAATACTTTCTGCAGGATGAGTTTCGAAAAAAACTAAACCCAGAAAAAAATGCAAAATAAAGGTTTTTTAAAAAATTTATAAAAAATACAAAAATTGCAATATCTTCAAAATTTTTTCAATCATCATATTTAAAACTAAATTTCCTACATTATAGTACAAAAAATATTTGTGTGGTGCGATTGGTTCGGGGTCAGTGAGGTAAAAAGTACTAAAAAGTGCAAAAAAAAACGCATAAAACATTAAATAACTTTTTTTTAAATAAAAATATCAAAAATCGAAGCCCGAGGTGTACTTTTTCAGCAAAAACTGCACCAGTATACCAAATTTCATCTTTCCAGGCCTTACCGTTTTCCTGGGATGCGCGCCACAAACACACACACACACACACACACAAACATCTTATTTTATTATATGTATAGATAGATAGAAGATAGAAGACACACACGGTAGAAATATAAATGAATAAATAAGTTTTACTGAAAAGCATAACTTTCAGAAATGTAAATATCATCTACACTAATAATATAAAGCTGTAGAGTTTGCTAGTTTGAATGCACTAATCTCAGGAGCTACTGGTTCGAATTGAAAAATTCTTTTTGTGTTGAATAGTCCAATTTATTGAGGAAGGCTACAGGTTATATAACATCATGCTATGACTAATAGGAGTGAAGCAGCAATAAACCGAAATTAAATCGATAATATTTTATGGTGCATTATTAATTATTTATTGCAGCAATAGTTGCAATATCATATGCGTGGATAGCTCAGTCAGTTGGGCATTCGGCCAGTGCTCCAGCTACCTCGAGGTCGAATCCGACTACGGAAGGGAAGAGTTTCAGCGTCTTTTTTTATTGAAGTAACCGCTAAAATCAAATAAATTTTTAAATCAAGGGGTTTTTCAATGGTTTTTAATTGATTTTTATTTTCGGTTTTCTTATTTAACGGAAAACATCGATGGACATGGGTGTGTAATTTTTATATCATAGCGAGACACACTTAAAATAGTTTTTTCATACATAGTTGTCTTCATGGGCGCCCATATGCAAAGTTGCAAGGGGGGCTCAAATATTTTTCCCGTGGTTTAGCTGGATATTTTCCACGTGGAAACCGATTTCAGGGCAGATTAGAGTCATTAAAATTTGACATATTTAATAACTTATTCATTGATGGCTGGAGAAGAAATGTTTTTACATTTTTGCAAAGAAAAAAGTACTAAAAGCAAGAAAGTTCTAATTTCAAAGGGGGGGGGGGGGGGCTCGAGCCCCCCCCATCTTGCCCCCCTTTATGGGCGCCCTTGGTTGTCTTATTAACGCGCGTGATACTGCGGGGCACAGCTAAAAATAAATAAAGGAAAGTAGGTATAAATTGTTACGTAATATTATTAATGATCCTGGCAAAAATGAAAATGAATAAATAAAGAAATACAAAAAGACAAAAATTTGCTAAAGCGTGTTTCGGAATTATAAGGAACCCCTTTTTCCTTTTAAAAAAATGTGAGCTTGTGGATTTAAAAACTCCACCGCAGTGGATTGTCACTGCTCACATCTTTTCTGTATTAAAAAGAGAGTTTCTCGCGACTTTAAAACACGGGTCTGCGAAGTTTTGCAAATTTGACATTTTGCTTACTTATTTATTCATTTTTACTTTCGGGAAAAATTTCAAACTTTATATTTTTTATGATATTAACATTATTAAAGGCTATGCTTTTTAGTAAAACTTATTTCTTTTTATATTTCCGCTGCATTTTACTTTTAGTGTTATTAATATTTTTTAATTAATGTAGTAAGAAAATTTTAAATTGTCAGGAAATAAATTCTTTTTGTGCTTATTTTACAACGTTTAATATTTTTCATAGCTGTGCCATTGTTTTACTTCTAGCTTACAAACAATCTAAAATGTAATTGTTTTCATTTTAATGATTTATTTCTATACTTGCTGCTATTTGTACAAGAAAGTGAAAAGGGGAAAATAAAGTTCATTTTCCGTTTTCATTACTTTTAAATTTTGTTAATCCCCCCCCCCCACACACACAATAAAATTTGGATTACAAGCTTTATTTCATCAATTATACTGCCGTGTGCAGGTAAACGGCAGTAACTGCAGATTTTTCGATTTTCATTTTTTTTCATTTTTGAAATCTTTATTACTATAGTTTTATGGTACAAACATTTTTATTTGGCTGCCGCAGAAAAAAAGCATTTTTTTATCAGTGGTAATTAGCAGTAACTGCTTTTTTAGCAACATTTTGCGGGAAGTCGGCAGTATGTACACACTGCTCTTTACCTGCCCACGGAAGAACGAAAACTTTCTCCCGTGGTCTGGTAAACGGCAGTAACTGCTTTTGTCGCTACATTTTGCAGGTAATTGGCAGAATGCACTTACTGTTCTTTACCTGCACACTTCTTGAACAAAAAAAAAAAAAAATGTAAAATTCCTTGACAGATTGTGGAAAATAACCAAAAAGGGAAAATTTTAAATCCCCTGATTTCAGGAAAAGCTTCAAAACAAAAACCGGAATTTTATTTGTTCACATTCGAACGAAAAAAATGACAACATATCTTTCTTCTTAATGATTTTCTTCACGCTACAAATTTCAATAAAAGTATTGTTCAACAATGACCGTTATCAACAATAGATTTCTAATTGAACACTTACCTACAGTTTAGCACAAAACTAGGCAAGAAAAGTTATAATTTACGTTCTAACTACCTCGGAACATAGGAACAAATTTTATCTGATGCAGAAAATTAGAGGTTTCTATGGATATTTTACTCTCCTTTTTTTGCCTTCATATAAATGAAAACGCCATTTTCCAGTCCTAAAATTAAAATCCAAATAGTTCGGTACGTTTTTGGAGTTTAAAAATCCCCTAAGTTCCTTCTCCGGGTGCCCAAGTACCTCTGCCAAATTAGGTTGAGGTCCAGCGTAAACTGTGGATTTGTATAGGCAGAGCCCGATTAGTATGCCTGTGGGCCCTAAGCTAAACGCTGTTTTGGGGCCCCAATATAGTTGGTAAGCCTTACAATTTTAGTCACTGCATTAATTTTAGCCATTTGGGGCCCCTAAAGAGCGGGGGAAATAGCCATGGATGGCCAGATGGCCTATTCAATAGTCAGGCCCTGTGTAAAAGAAACATACACACGTATATACACACATACATATGTTTTCCTTGTTTTATAAATATAGATTATACAATACAAATACAAATGTGACGACCAGCAACAGGCTCTGGGCCCAGCTAGGCTGGTCCTAATCAATTAATTAGTCCCCAATGAAGATCAATGGCCCTCTTAAAGCTATCCACTCCCTTGCTCATTACCGCCTCTTCTGGTAAGCTATTCCAAGTGCCCACGACCCTGCTAAAGTAGTAGTTTTTCCTGATTTCCAAGTTAGCCTGAGATTTAAATATCTTAAAACAATGACCCCTTGTCCTGCTTTCCCCGCAAAAATTTAACCCATTTACATCTTTCATTTTGATAAATTTAAATAACTGAATCATGTCCCCTCTGACTCTCCTTTGCTCCAGGCTATACATGTTAAGACTATTAAATCTGGTATCATAATCTAAATCTGAGAGTCCCCTTAATAATTTAGTTACCCTTCTTTGAACCCTTTCCAATACAAAAATATCTTTCTTCAGATAAGGCGACCAAAACTGAACAGCATACTCCAAATGAGGTCTTACTAAACTCCTATATAAAGGCAGAAGAACTTTCTTAGATTTGTTTGAAACAGATCTATTGATAAACCCAAGCATTTTGTTGGCTTTGTTACTAGCAATACTGCACTGTTGACTAAACTTGAAGTCCTGATTAATAAAGATACCCAGATTCATAACATTTTCTGCCTGATTTATGACTGAACCCTGTAAACGATATCTCATACGTTTATTTCCATGACCTAAATGTAGCACTTGACATTTTCCTACATTAACTGCCATACCCCATTTATCTGCCCACTTAGTAATATGATCTAAATCCTCTTGCAGCTGTTTTACTTGTTCTTCATTTTCGACATTCTCCATAACTTTTACATCGTCAGCAAAACAACGCTTTAAAAGAGCTTTGTGATGCAAGTTAATACTTTAAAAGAAATGGTGCACAGATTTAGAGAATAAGTATCAAGAGAGTAACATTCTACCCATTTGAACAATTCATAATTTATACACTTGATAAGAAATAAAATTGAAGCACACTTTGCTTAGGAGTTTCAAAGACTTGTCTAATTATTTTCAAGGTTTGGTTGGTTAGATTGGGTTTTTGGATCAAGAGCCCTTGTAGACTATACTGCGCCAATTCTTTTCAGGGATTTTAGAACCTATCAATAATTTGCACTTTCCAGTCTCTGAAGTTGAGTAGTAGATTATACAGCTGTACAGTATTGTGCAAACTTTGTAAGAAACGGCTATTTTAAGTTTAAAAGAAAAAATAAACTTTAATTTCCTATTCAAAAAAGAAAAAATCATGATTTTTTTTGTTATAAGATTTTGGAAGATAAGTTGTTACTATATAAACTCCTGCCAAAACTGGGGGACATTGTCCCCTTTGCCCCCTCCCCCCCATAAATCCACCCATAGTCTTCTGAACTATTCAAAAACGAAAAAATAATGATTTTTTTTTTAATTTTTGGAAGATGTGTTGTTATTATATAAAGTCCTCCCAAAACTGGGGGGGGGGGCATTGCCCCCCTCTGACCCCCCATAAATCTGCCCATGTTCCTGAAACCATACTGCAAACTAGTCCACAGACTATTAGTCTCTAAGAACTTCATGATCTTAATTTTGATCAAAGTTTCGAAAATCTTACAAATCACTGAAGTCAAACTTACAGGTCTATAATTCCCAGCAATACCTTTAGACCCCTTCTTGAAGAGTGGCGTTATGTTAGCCAGCTTCCAGTAATCTGGCACCGTCCTGAGTTATAAGAAGCATTGAAAATATTCAAAATAACATCCACTAATTCCTCTGCACATTCAACTAAAATTTTTGGATAAATATTATCTGGTCCCGGAGCTTTAGTTGCTTTAATCTTTTTCAAATGAAATAAAACCTCCTCCCCGGAAAATACAAAATCCTCAAGCTGTATAATAGCTTGTGTCTTGTTAGTGTCAACTGTTGAGATACAGTTATTGTTAAACACACTGGAAAAAAAGTTATTTAGAACATTTGCAATATCCCTATCGTTTTGGATTAAATTTCCATACTCATCAACCAAAGGCCCAATTTGACTGTTTCAAGCTTTCCCAGAATTAGCGTAAGCAAAAAACCTCTTAGGGTTCCCATCAATGTCATCTGCCAGCCTTTGCTCCAATTCCCTTTTCTGAATTCGTACCAAATACTTAAACTTTCGCCTTGCCTTACCATACTGGAGCCTCTCCGCACTCTGACCAGTTTCTTTAAACTGATGAAAAGTGGCTTGCTTATAATTAAGAGCTTCTTTAGTCTCCCTGGAGAACCACATGGGCCAAATTTTGATACTAACACCTTTTCTCCTAAATGGAACATAGTCCCCAACCGTTTTAGCAAGTTTATCCTTAAATTCCGTCCACTGCTGATTTACGTCGCTATTTTCCAATCCTGACGAAAAAACCTCTTTCAAGCTCTGCCTAAGTGCAACAAGATCAGTGTTTCTGAAATTGGACACAAACCTAAAATTATCATCTTTGCACACTTCAAATTTAACCCGGAACCTAATGCTGTTATGATCACTATCTCCAATATGCTCCCCTACACACAACCCCTGAACAAAACTACCTATGTCACAAAAAACTAGATCCAAAATCGCCTCCTCTCGAGTTCCCTGAGTTACAACTTGATGTAAGAAACAGTCAGCAATTACTTTTAAAATTTCCTCTTCTTTGCCATTACCAGGATAAAAATTATTCCAATCAATACCCGGAAAATTGAAATCCCCCATTATGATAACGGATCCCTTACTGGACATGTCACTAATAATACGGTACATCTGTTCATCTTGTCCCTGCTTTGAATTAGGTGGCCTATAAATGTTTCCAAAACGTAGCTTTTTGCCCTTACTGCTCATCAACTCCAGCCAAACCATATCAATATCAGTAGGCTTATCATTTATGACTAATTCATTGCAAATATAATTGTCTCTAACATAAAATAAAACCCCACCACCTCTTTTACCTACTCTATCCTGTCTGAACAAATTATACCCAGCAATATGTAATAACTCTGCATCAGATTCGGTAGCCCATGTCTCTGTAATTCCAATAACATCCAACTTCTCATCCATAACTATGCTTTTCAATTCATCCATCTTGTTCCTAATACTGCGAGCATTGGTATAGAAAACTTTAAGCATGCCTAAGTTGCTTTTATTTAACACCCTGAAATGTCCTAAATTACAATTGTTAACATTACTACTCTTGTTCGACACATTATTTCCATTTCTAGCAATACCCAAAAAAATTTCATTCTCTCGATACCTGATGCTTGAACCATGCCCCCCATTCCAACTTAGTTTTTTGACTCTGAAGCCACTAAAATTAATCCACTAACCATTTTGACCCCTGTAGAGCTCAGATGCAGGCCATCCCTAGCAATCCAATCCCGTTTACAATGACTCCATACATCAATGAACCTGATACTGCGCTTTTCGCAAATTGACTTCAGTAGCAAGTTCATACACCTCGCACGTTGATTTAGCCATCTCCTATGCACTCCATACCTGGGAAGCAAACCAGCCACTTGGACATTCGTCGAAAATCTGGTTGCTTTATCCAACAGGGATTCCCATTCCCTAGAAAACTCCTCATTTTTACTGTGGCCTACATCATTTGTTCCCACCCACAAAGTAACCGTGTCCTCCTTATTCAATACTCCCTTCTTTTCAGCAACCATATTAACGTCTTTTACCCGAGCCCCTGGTAAACAACACCTAGCCACCTTACGCTTTACTCTCCCAACTGTGTTACCCACCTCCCTTACCATAGAGTCCCCCAAAATTACACCCTTAGTTTCCCAATCTAACTCCTCATTTGAAACTTCCCCCTGAATCTCTGGAACATTTATACCCTCTACAACTGGCCTACACCCTAATGCTAAATGGGCTTCCAGTCATTATGTGTCATTATTTTACATTAATTTTGCAATGAATTATAAAAATCTCCTCTATCCAAATTTCCTAAATGACTACTTTCGTATTCGAAAAATAATTTTACAAAACATTTCAGTCAATATTTTTTTTGTCAATTTTGAATCAACTATAATAAAATAGAAGTTAACTTGTCGTTCTATCATCAGATGGCAGTACAAGTTTTTGACGAGGAATCAAACTGATATTAACGTATAGTAATTAAATTAATGGCAGTCGATGACTTCTGATAGAAGGGATGAAATCCCTGCACCAATTTTAGTACAGTGGCTGCCGCTTATATGAATCACATTTGTTCTAAACAGTTTTGATTCCATAAAGCGGCTGATTCAATAAAGCGGCAAATTCAATAAAGCTGAATTTTATTCTGTTTTTGAGTATTTGATTCATTAAAACGGTTGATTCCATTAACCACTGATTCAATTAACTGGCTTCCACTGTATTACCTTAATTCAAAAATTACTTTTAGGTAATAAGTATTTGAGCATACTGATAATGCAACACAATAAAGGACAGGATATCTGTAGAGATGAGCTAAATCAATCAAACATTTGGTTCAATCAATGGGTGTTTCTAAAAGGGGGCAGGGAGCAGCAACTGCCTTTTCCTAAAAGAGAACCTCTGACTCCCACACTTTTTCCAAATATTACAAATACAAAAGTGACGACCAGCAACAGGCTCTGGGCCCAGCTAGACTGGTCCTATTCAATTCACAATCCCCAGTGAAGATCAATGGCCCTCTTAAAACTATCTACTCCCGTGCTCATTACCACCTCTTCCAGTAAGCTGTTCCAAGGTTCCACTACCCTGCTATAGTAATAATTTTTCCTAATATCCATGTTATCCTGAGATTTAAATAGCTTAAAACAATGATCCCTTGTCCTGTTTTCAGTGCTAAACTTCAGCCCCGTAACATCATTCATTTAACAAATTTAAACAGCTGAATCATGTCCCCTTGGTCTCTTCTTTGCTCAAGACTGTACATTTTTAGCCTTCTAAGCCTGGAATCATAGTCTAAATGAGAAAGTCCATTTATTAGCCTTGTAGCCCGCCTTTGAACCCGTTCCAATACATTAATATCTTTCTTAAGATAAGGAGACCAAAACTGAACAGCATACTCCAAATGAGGTCTTACCAAACTTCTATATAACTAAAGAGAATTAAAACTTTCAATTTTAGGATTTCAATTTCAAAAAACTTCCGGGTGAAAACCACATAACCACCCTTTTTGCCCTTGTCTGACCAAATATGTAAAATATCTTGCTAAAAGTAATAATACATAAAGCCAAAAAATTGTATAAAATGCTACATACCTGAAAGCAATTCTCGCTGTTAGACCAAGGTGCCCCATGAGATTTGCAGTGAAGTCCTCGAAATACCAGCAGGAAGACCGCAGTTCAGACCGTAATTCATCTGGTGAACAGTTGAAACACATAATCGGTCCATAATTGACATGGCATCTATTTATGCAGCAGCAAAGTTTTTGCCCAAATATAGACCTAGGTGGCAGGCGTGAATGTTCTTGTATATGAATAATTGTTTTTCGAAATAGTCAGCAAGACTACCGTTAATTTCACATTGTCAGTGACACAAAAAACGATGCTATGATGCCTGCTGCTGTCTTAGCTTAATGCAAACAGATCAAAATCTTCTGCTCATTTTTACATTGCACACGGGTGATCATCCCCCTTAGAGCAATGGCTCACTCTCCTTAAATGCTACAAAGTACCTCCCTCCAGAATGAGAGTCTCCTAAAAAGAGAAGAATGCTATTTAACACCCCCCCCCCAAAATTTCAATGCAGCTGTCTGTGCTATCACCCCCCCCCCCCCCCGTGCGCATCCCTGCATTCAGGGGCGGCAAATAGGGGGGTCGAGAGGGGGCGATTGCACCCCCAATTTTTTGAGAGAAATGATAAAAAATGAGCAAATTCAATTGACGTATATCGCAAATCAATGTTCAAGAAAACCTATCTTGCTAGTTCTTCGTAATTGCTGATGAAACTCGACACATTTTCAGACATGAGCAAATGTTTCCGTTTTTTAAATTATTATAAATTCATCAAGCCTTTATCGTTCAGAACAGAAAAAACTGAAGAATCTCGGTTAATTTTAACTAAAAACGTAATTTCCTCATATAGGGTAAATATCTCGTTCTTGTGTGCTCTGTGCAACGATTGTTATGAGAGGCCCGTGCAGTGGCGTGGTTGCTCGATTTTCACAAGAAAATGTCTTGGTATTTTACTTTGATTTGTTATGCTCATATTTGAAGTGTGTCTATTTAATGAGTGTTCATCACTTTCTTCTGCTAAAAACACATTTCAGCTGCTCAATGCATAGTATGATATCATAGATACCCTTTAAAAATACATACTATTTTTGAAAAAAAATATTTTACATCAACAAATATATTTTCTGGAGGCTCTTTTAACTATGCGATCTCCCCCCCCCCCCCCATATCATAATTAATTGAGGTGAGCCATAAGTGTTTTGTTCCATACTAAGGTAAGTCATATTTATAGAACTCGACCCCCGAATGAAATGCTGAAATGCCGCCCCTGCCTGCATTACAGTATAAAAAACAAATCATGACCTTCTGGGTGAATAATTTTTAATGACCCATTTTCAAATGACACCCAGTGAATAAGTACTCTGGCATAAGAATTAAACTGTACATATCTAAGGACATGTGCAGAAAGGAAGCAACAAATATTTTGTCACTGTCACAGTTGGTGTAATACTGGAATTTCTCCTCACAAAAATGACACCACACGCTATCACAAGCTCCCAAGAGTTTAGTTAGGCACTGGGAAAAAGTACTGAGTACTGACTTGCACATCCCTGTCCAACTTTTATCCAAAAACCTTTTTCTTAGCTGCCCCAGCGGGGTTGGGTCAGATATCAGTCAATTAAACAAGGGATGCATCATCGCTATATTACTTAGATCTTCTAATGTTTTACTTCCATATCAAGAAACGAAATAGTTAATATTTTAATTCTTGAACTTTGTTTTGATTGAAGAAATTGGTTGAAAGGGAGAAATGCTAACAGTTGTTCCTGTTTTACAAATGTACACTGATTTTTCTGCCAATGGAGTCAATGCTATCATATCAGCACATCGCTCCTGGTACAAAGTAAGGATCCATGGATACATAATCAGCAGTGCGATACCGGAACAGAGTCACTTTTATCAAGTTTAACAAAAGCATGCAACCTGACTTTTTGATTTCTTTATCTTATGTTTATATAGACAGGATGCTTTTAAACACCTCTTTAAGCATGTTTTCAAGCACTGTGTATGAGAATAAAAATTAGCATGATGAAAAATAAGGGGGGAAGCAATTGGAATTGACAAAGTATTCATTCAATGTTTTGTCAGTATTTAAATTGAAAATGTCAAACATTCAAAAGGTTGAAAATCAAACTAGTGCTTTGCAAGTAATTTACTCTTTACAAAAAGGTTTTCACTCTGGTAAAAAAATCTTGAGTGTTTCTAGAACTTTTAACCCCCTCCCAACCCCTTAATATATATATATATATATATATATATTAACTTGAATTTTTGGCATCTTGAATTCAATGCGTGTGTGTGTTTGTGTAGGCACATGTGTGTAGGTGCGTGTGTGTGTGTGTATATATCAGGGTTGGCCGAATTGGACCCAATGGGTTTTTTTGAAAAAACCCATTTAAAAAAACTCATTATTTAGCCCACTTTTGGTTTTTTTTTTTTTTTTTCAATTTTCTGAGAAGTTAAAAAAAAAATTAATTAATTTAAAAACTTTCACAATTTACACTTCTTTTTTATTTGTTCTTCACCACAAACAATGAACATAAAAAGTGAATTTTGAACTTTAATAGTATTTTTTAACTCTTACCGGCATTAAAAAAATACTTAAACGATTTTAAATGTATGTATTTAATATTTTTTTTAACTGGTCAATAAATAACTCAAATTATCTTGACCAAGTTCTGTCACGTCTGATTTTCTCAATATTTGTAGATTGTACAGAGGAAACTAATCTAGTTAAAAGGCTTTCATGTGAATTATTTTCTAACCAACACGTCACAAATCTCGAATAAACACAAGGTATATTTTTTTAGAAATAAACAGATTTTTTAAACGGTCGACAGAAAACAGAACAGGTACACTATTTTCATTATCTTACGGAAAAGTTTAATGTTTCTTGCTCTGTACACAGAAATAGAAAAGCAGGCAACATAAAATTCAAAGAAATGTCTTGATAAAGCTGGAATTCAATAAAAAGGAATTTAAAATACTTGAGGTTCTACAGTAGTTTTGCATAACAAAATCAAATACAATAAAGTAAAATGCAAAAAAAAAATGTAGTAATTAAAATCGAACAATAGATTTTATCACTCGAGAAGTAACTTTGTCTTAATTGTTGGTAATAATGAAAATTAAAAAATCTGACACTTCACCATTCTTGGGTTTTTTATACTTTTCTTCAGAAAATGCTGAATTTTAACTAGTTTTCCAGCTTTTTTTACCCGAAGACAATTTTTGCACTTTGTCCATATACTTATGCTACAATATGCAACAAGTACCTCACATTTTCCCTAAAAAAAGACAAAAAAACCCACATTTCTATAAAAAAAAACCAACTTTAGTTAGGTTTTTTGGGTTTTATTTAAAAAAACCCTGGGTCCATGGGCTTTTTTAAAAAAAAACGGGTTTTTGCCAACCCTGGTATATATGCATGTGTGTGCGGGTTGTGTATGCAGTGCTGTGTGTGTAGGCGTTTGTGTGTGTGTGTATATGTAGGCATATGTGTTTGTGTCTGTGTGTAGGCATGAGTGTGTGTGTAGGATATGGAAACAACCTGGAGACGGTTTTCGCAAGAGGAGCAGCATCGTGAGGCCGGTC
Organism: Uloborus diversus; assembly: GCF_026930045.1. Lineage (NCBI taxonomy): Eukaryota > Metazoa > Arthropoda > Arachnida > Araneae > Uloboridae > Uloborus > Uloborus diversus. Next base: position 63,883,745 of record NC_072734.1, on the reverse strand, counting down.
AACGCGACGGTGGTGGGAAAATAAAATCATAGGAATTCAAAACAGTCAAATGAGAACAATAAGCAATCGTGATTGCTCAAAAAAAAAAAACTGCTTTTAAGTGTAAGAGTTCCCTCTCCCCCAAAGACACTGTATATCAAACTGTTGTTATCAGCGATGTAGTGGAAGGGAGATCCTGGGGGGGGGGAGGTATTTCACCACTTATAAATGAAAGAAAATAAAAATTATTGGAAAGATCAAACAGTTTTTTTCTAAATGAAATTTAAAAGAAAAATATTCCTGTCAAATACACATCACATGGTTTTGAAAGCAATTTTAGGTTCCTAATTCATAAGAGTCACAGATAAAATAAACTTTCTTGAAATGAAATAAAATTAATAGACTAAGGTGTAACATATTAATGAATAAAATTAAAATTATTCATTAGTGTGTATGGTTATGAATGATTTTTTATGTAGATGAGATTAATGATACTTTTGAGCAATATCACCTTATTCCCATACAGTTTAAGTGACAAAATAATTGATCTTAGCTTCAAAAAAAAAAATGTTTCACTCATTTTAATACCTAATTTTCTTTTTGATCATCTTCCCATCATAAACTTTTCCTCGAAGTTAAGAAAAAATTCCGAGCGATTTTAGCTTTTAATCAATACATATTTACTGAGATATAAATTTCAAGTGTTTTCAAGATTTGCAAGAACATTGTTTAAACATGCCTTAAACCTCCGGCTGGGAGGAAAAAATCAAGGACTTTTTACGAAGTGTTAAAACTACATTTGAAAAAAAAAAGGAAAGGAAAAAAAATTGAAAAATATGCAAAAGAAAAGGAAGTGGAAAAATCTCATTCCTGCTATGGCAATAAGTGTGTTTCTCAAATGAAACAGATCAAGCACTACAGATGACCCAAAAAGACAATTTAAAACTAAAATATAGTTTAATTCTACCTCAGACTAAAATAGAAAATAAAATAACAGTTGTACCCTCATTTGTGTTCTGCAAGCAGAAAACATCACCATCTATATGTATAATTTCAGGCTCAATTTAAAAATGTTAGCTACCAAATGAAATAACAGATCACAAGAGGCTAGAGTTTTGGTAAAAGTTTGATAGATTCTCCAAGATCACAGATAACAGAAGTACACCCTCCTCTTAGTGGGCACAAAATACTATGGGTAGTGTAAAAAGTTCGGTTGAATTTGTCAAGAGAATCAGTAGAATGTTCAGAAAAAAATAATGATATTGCCTTCTACTCAACCACATTATGAACGGTTCTCTTGTGCTCTTTTATATAGTACTTGCTGGAATATACACATCCACACACATCACACTGATAGCCCTCTTTCTGGGCTAAACGATGAAGTTCCAAATGACGTTTGAGGCTGGTCTCATTGAAGATAAAACGATGGCAAAGGGGACACATTAATGTATTCTGTGAGCAAGCCATGAAGTCTTTCAATGTCGATTCTAAAAAAAAAAAAAATAATTTAAATATTATGAGAATTTACAAAATGTAGTTATTATAAAAAAAAAAGAGAGAGAGAGAGTTTGAGGCAGTAAAGGTGGCAAAAATATATACTTACTGAAAACTCAGTTAAAATACATCTCAAAATGCTATAAAAACATAATATATCTACAACATCAGCTCGTTTTTCTTTAAGTGTACATTTTGGGCAGAATATGTATAATAAATGACATTCTTTCCAAAAAGTTAGCATTTACGGTAATTGCAATAAAATATCTGTTTCTAATTGAAATAAAATTGCTTTTTGTTGCTTGATTTTGAATGCATTTACTATGCTGCTGTTTAAAATACTGCCAACAGTGTTTTTTGGAGTTTGATAATTTGAGAATGTTTGTTTAAAACGATTTTAAACAATATTATAATAATTGTTAACATATAGCAATTGAAGATTTCCCACAAAAACTACTGTTACCCTCATAACTCTTTGATTTAGATTCGATATTTATTCTACTCCAGTGGTGCAACTTTGAAACATATATATATCATGTACAGATTCCTGATCATTACCAGACTATTAACTAGCACATTGCTTTGAACCAGATTACTCAAGGGGGAGGAAATGTCAGCATTAGTTCCTGACTTCCTTTAAACATGACACGGTGACTTGTAAAGGCAATTTTTTCCTTCAAAACTATTGAAGAAATGTTAGCTAGAAGCAGCATAATGAGAAGGTCAGGAAGAAAAAAAAAACAAATTCTTTAATTTAAAGGAAATAATGAAAGCTAGCAAAAACCATACAGAACAACTGAGCTCTTGCGTCTTCCCTTAGTAGTTGAAAAAAAAAAAAAAATGTGTGTTGTAAAAACACACGATAGAAGTTAGAAGTGAAACTTTGATCTTTCTTTTTTTTATATTCTGAGCTATCAATTTACCTGCGCATTATCTCTCATGCCAGGCTCTTGTTCTTTCTGCATTCACAACAAAATTGTATATTTTAATGAAGAATCTAGACAATAAACAATGAGAAAACTAAATAATACCCCAAATCCACTTTTTATTGTTGTCAAGTAAGAAACACAATAAACAAAAACAAAAGTGACAACCAGCAACAGGCTCTGGGCCCATCTAGGCTGGTCCTAGTCAATTTACAATCCCAAGTGAAGATCTAAGCCTGGAATTGTAGTCTAAATGAGAAAGTCCGTTTATTAGGCTTGTAGCCCGCCTTTGAACCCTTTCCAATACAATATCTTTCTTAAGATAAGGAGACCAAAACTGAACAGAATACTCCAAATAGGGTCTTACCAAACTTCTACGTAAGGGCAGAAGAACTTCTTTAGATTTGTTTGAAATAGATCTATTGATAAACCCAAGCATCTTATTGACTTTGTTACTAGCTATGCTGCACTGCGTGTGTGTGTTGACTAAACTTTAAATCCTGACTTATTAAGATGCCCAGATCAGTAACTTTTTCTGCCTGACTAATGACTGAACCCTGTAATTAATAACTTGTATACTGATTTCCATGCCCTAAATGTAGCACTTGACATTTCCTAACATTAACAGAGATACCCTATTTATCAGCCCACTCCATAATATGATCTAGATCAGTGGTTCCCAACCTTTTTTGGCCCATTGCCCCTTTTCGAAGTTAAATTACACCTATCCCCCCCCCCACCTTCTTCCCTTAAAAACACAAATTAGATGGCGCTGGTTTTAGTGAAGATTAATGTTACTGAATGCCTAATTTTAGTTTGAAGCTTCAAAAAGTGCATGATAAAGCAATAATTAGCTTTGAAACTGATTTTTTTATTTTTAACCCCCCCTCCCAAAAAAAAAAAAGAAAAACGTAATTTGAAGTGCTTTAATTAACCAACGTCATTTACATACTTAGCAAAAATAAAAATACTACATTTTTCAGTAACATGCTTTTTTTTTAAAATTGAAATCCGGATAAAATTAAATTTTAACTGTTAAGATATGTTCTTTTTTACCTTTTTAATGGCTGCCTTGTGCTTCATGGAACTCCGTTAAAGCTTTGATGTCTGGTTTTATATTAGTGAGATTTAATCTGAGGTCCCCTTTGAGGCAGATGTCCAATCTATTTCTTAACTTCGTGAAAAGCTGCACTACAGAGCTAAATACTCTTTCAATTAAATATGTTGAGGGGAATGAGATGAGGAGCTGTTCAACTTTTTTCCAAAGTTGTGGGTAACTACCCATAAGCTTCACCCAAGCAAGTTCATAACCGTAATGCTTGAAAGTAATTTTTGATAAACAATCAAATTTCAAATCCATTAACTCTGTCTGCAAAGAGTTTTCCAGTTCATCCACATTTTTCCACACATTTCCATTTCATCCTAAATGGGTCTAAAATCCAGTCAGGAATTTGTAAGATGATCAAATCTGCAAACCTTGATTCCATGTTCTTTTTTAACTGATCAAGGTGATCAATAAAAATTAATAATTTTTCTTCTAAGTTCATCATCCACGATTAAACTTTTTTTTAGAGTCGGAAACAGGATAAGTTCTTTACGGCCAATATTTGCCTTGTGGATTTTGAATTTGGTGATGAATGCTGAAATTATGCTTCTGGCCTTGATGAGGCTCATCTTGTTTCCTTGAAGCTTAATGTTGACTTCGTTCATTTTTTCAAAAATATCTGAGATACGCAAGTTCCAATTTGCGCTGTTTCAAATTCTCACTTAAAGCCGGATCATGCAAGTCGAGAAACTTAGCTACAGAGTCGAATAATTCAAAGAAACGGCACAAACAGTTTCCTTTGGAAAGCCATTTCACAGACATATGTAAAAGCAAGCGTTCGAATCTTTCATCGCTTTCATGGCAAAGCTCTCGAAACAGGCGATCATTGAGAGAATTAATTTTGATCTTGTTAATACCAGTAATGATTAATTGTAAGGTTTCCTGTAAATTTCCTGTAAAACACCACTCAATTTTTTTGCAGCCAAGTGTTGACGATGAATAACACAATGGATGGTAATCACTTCTGGCACTTCTTTTTTAAGGTGTGCAAAAAACCCAATATGACGACCCGCCATAGCAGGGGCACCATCTGCTGCGCAAGCACTTACATTTGTTAGTGGAATTTCTTTTTCTTCAAAATAATCCTTCACCACTTTAAAAATCGACGATCCCTTTGTATCAGTAATCAAAGTTCTGGCGAACAACATTTCATCAGTTATCTCTTTCAGCTCATTAATAAACCTCACGTAAGCTAATAAAATAGTTCTGTTATCTGTCACAGTTGATTCATCAATCTGTAGTGCAAATTTACTTTGTTTCAGAACATTTATGAGTTTGCACTCAAAGTCAGCAGCCATTTCATCTATTCTCCTGGAAACTGTGTTGTTACTCAGGAGGAGAGATTGACTTATCTTTTTACTGGAGCCGTTACCAAGCAAAATTTTAACTATTTTTTTGGCAGCCGGTAGAACAAGAGATTCACCTATCGTATGAGGCTTACCACATTTTGCTATCAAAAGAGACACTTCCTAAGAAGCAAGAAGCCCTTTGTCAAAATCTGTTGCTTATCTTCTATGTAATTCACCCACCTTTGGCCGTTTATCCGCTTTTGTTTTGAATAAGTAAGAGGCTTAGTGAAAATAACTAAGAGGCTTACTCACTTTGTCACCATGTACTCTTGACAAATGCTCTTTCATTCACGAGGGCTTCATCACTTCATTGCTAGAAAATGTTTTATCGCACAAAAGACAATGCGGAAACTGCACACTTTGCGGTGGGTCACGTGACAAAACCAAATGTTAAATACTCTGCTGAATACTGCCGGCACTTCTTTTTCGAATTCATATCGAGTTTTCACACTACGACACATGCACAATTAAACAGAAATTCACTAAATTAAATCAAACAATAGAAACTACGTAAGGAGGTTTATGCGCTGATTACAAGATTCTGAATGACAACTGATAAGTAAGTGCAAAAATCCATTCCTACACATATCCATCCACTTTCAGGCGTTAAATATATGCTGGCGCCAACGGTCATACAGTGCCTACAAGATTTTTTTTCTTCCTCGTGAAAACGGCAATAAAATAAAAGATATTATTTTTCGCTTTTGGGATTTTTTTTTATCCGAACAGATTTGATTGAGCTGTAAATCATATATGCCTTATTTTCTTGGAGCGACTTTCTTTGATTTGGCGTGTCATATGCTTGGTTCGGAATGACACAACATAGGTATTCTGAAAGATATTTCTGAATTGTGTACCGATTTGTTTTAATAAATATAGTTTTTGAAAGGTCAAGAATTTCTCATTACCAGGTATCCGAATACCGGTCGCCCCCCTATCGCCCCCCAGAAATTTATCGCCCCCTAGAAGAGTTCGATCGCCCCTTTGGGGGCGATCTCCCCCAGGTTGGGAATCACTGATCTAGATCCTCTTGCACCTGATTTGCAGGTTCTTCATTTTCTACAATCCCCATAACTTTGACATCATTAGCAAAACAATTCATGTTAACAGAAATATTTTTATGAATATCGTTCATAAAAACAATGAACAAAACAGGCCCTAACATTGATCCCTGAGGACCCCCGCTTAAAACCTCACTCCATTTAGAATAATTTCCCCTTACAACTACCCTTTGTTTCTTTCCGGTCAGCCAGTTTTTTACTCAAATGAAAATTTTCCCTTCTATCCGCTGATTTGCTAAGTAGAGCAACATGCGGCTTATCAAAAGCTTTTTGAAAATAATGTAAACAACATCTACAGGCTTCGTATTGTCTAAAGCCATAGTAACTTTGTCATAGAAATGTAAAAAATTAGTTGCAAAAAATTTACCTTTCCGGAAACGGTACTGAAAACTAGTCAATAGATTATTAGTCTCTAAAAAATTTACAACCTTATTTTTATCAATGTTTCAAAAATGTTGCAAACCACCGAAGTTAGACACACAGGCCTATAATTTCCCGCACTCCCTTTAGATCCTTTCTTTAAGAGCGGTGTAATCTTAGCCAGCTTCCAATCCTCTGGCATTGTCCCCGAGTTATAAGAAGCATTGAAAATATTTACAATTACTTCTGCTAGTTCCTCTGCACATTCAACAAAAATTTTTGGATAAATATTGTCTGGTCCCTGGCCACTAAGCTTGGAAATCATTTAAGTGCTTTTATTTCCTGTTGAAAATATTTTTGTTGAATTCACGCTTGTTGGTGGTACTGTTATTAATACGCACAATACATTTCCCCTACTTTATTATATTTTTTTTACAAAAAAAAACAAAAAACGTGTAAATAAATCAGGTGCAGCATGTAGTCAAACGTGCATTAAAAGTTTTATCATCAAAAAAAAACACACAAAATAAATTACTTATTATTGTTACATGCAATTCACACTCAAAAAGAAAAGGAAAAAATAGTTTTGAAAACACACAAATGCAACAGTATCTTCTGAAGTATTCAGATTGTACTTCAAAAATTCAGGAAAGTTAAGTTGCAGGAAAATTAATGCAGTGCTAAACATAAAGTACTTAACTCAAAAAATAAATTTCAAGTATAATAGTTTAATCTTGAGAAGAAACATGCTAGGTGCTTGGAGAAAAAACACACAAATCTTTACCTAATCCATACACTTGGGTAATGAGCTAAAATAAACTTACCTGAAACCTGGTTTCTTTCCTCACTACTGATCACAATAATGATGTTTACGTTAAAAAAAAAAAAAAAAAAAAAAAAAAACAATTACCTGAAGTAAAAAAAAAATAAGTTTTTGTGGATAATATTAAAATGGGTTAGGAATCGTAAATGCTTTATTTTACTAAACATTAGATTGTATAGTTTACAGTCCAATTTTGTGTTTGAAAAAAGCGAAAATATTCTGCCTCTGTGCTTGTATTTTTAATAACAATCTAAAACACTTTGCTTTCCTCAACTTTAATTTCTCATATCCACATCAGCAGCAGAGAAAAAAAAGAAAAGGAAAATCCTGGTGAAAAAATCAAAGCAGTAGGAAAGGGAACGGGTATTTCCTCAGTTACACTAGTATTCAAAATTAAGAGAATTGGCATATATTGTCAAATCTCACTTAAAGAAATGAAGAAAATGTAAAACCACAGCTACAAGACGAAGATGCAAATATCGTATGACAAATATTTAAGCGCGCACCTGTGTGTGGAAGGAGCCAGAAGAGAAATAGGCTTCATAAGCGCACATTAAAAAATGTGCACCTTGTTTGCTGGCACACCTCTACGAATTTGTTAGTGTTTTTTTTTCTTTGCAGCAATCAGTATCTTCTGATTCTAACAGTAAAAATTAGTAACCTCCAACGTTTAGATGATGGATTTGAGATCAAGTTGTAGGTGGTAGATTTAGATTTGAAGTTTGATTATTTGTACAGCGCAGCATGCTTAGATTATTCAATAAATTGATTTTACAAAGGAGGAAGTTTTTTTGCCATTTTACAGTAGTTTCTACAAAACTTATTTGGAATAAGCTGGGTCAGTTTTAGTCTCTTTCCTTAAAAAAAGACATTTTACCATATTGGAAGAGGTTCAAAGGAAGTCTACGTCAGAAAAGTGAACTTTCAGATTTAGAATATGACTCCATTTTCAACATTTATGTTACAGTTTCAGGCAAAGGAGAGTCAAGAGGGCAGAAAATTGAGAGTATTAAAAATTATAAAATATTTGTTGAACTTAATGTTATTTAATGGGAATAAAGACATATTATCAGTCAACATATGAAATTGATACGGTCAGTCAGAAATGGAACTCCAAAATTGTTAATATTTTCTAAGATATAGGTGCATGAAACAGATCAGAGTTTTAATTCCTTCATTGATGACAAAGAGAAAAATATAGTGAAGCAATGAAAATCATTTATTATTTAATTAAAAGAATAGTGTACATAATTTTACTTGAAAATATTGCTTTCTTCTAAGTAGTATTGCAAAAGTGAAATGAAACAATAAAACCATCAACTAAAAAAAAAAAAAAGTACCTTGATCATCAGTATAACAATTAACCAAATCTTAAACCTTTTAAAGGATTCTAGATAAAACAAAAATCTTGTACACGTTAAAAAATGGAAAATTACAAATACAAAAATATATGTATCACAACTGTCTGATAAAATAATAACATCCTGTTTTTAACCTTTACACACTACAAAAGTTTCATCACAATCCCCCCTCCTCATTTTTCTTTTGAAATAGTAAGAAAATGACTGAACTGAACAATTAAAGAAAAAGTGAAGTTGTATAATGCACAAACAGCTTCAGTGCATATCTTTTTCAATTCGAAACATTCCTTTTTTAGGAAAGGAAATCCAGTTTTCATCAGGTATAACTTTTATTCAACTCACATAAACATTAAGTGAAGAATCAAAGCAATTATAATACCTAATATAGGCGACAACTATTTTACCTTATTTTGTTACAAGTCTTCACCATATTCATCCATATAACGGAAAATATTCTTAGACATCGGAGGTCCCACCAGAATTTCACTGAATCACAATTTTAAAAATTTTACATGCCTGAGAAGTTTCATCAACTAATACAAGTTTGAACATTTTCCAATTCCACTTCTTTGATTTTACCGTTGACACTGCCTTAATTTAAAATGTTTAAATTAAATTGATAGATTGCTTTGTAACATTTAGCATTCTGAAATTTCTTCGAACAAAGATTTCCTATAAGTAAAATGACAACAACGTGTAAAAAGTACAAATATAGTATTAAAATACAGTTTAAAACTCAGCAAGCAGCTGTTTCGGGGCTATCAAATGCAAGCTCCTTCATCAGTGCATAAAAGAAGAACGAAATGCCCACACAATGTGAACCGAACGACAAATGAATGAAAAATGGAAGGAAGCAAAGTAAATAAGTAAAGTAAAGATAAGATTCTTATCTTTAAAAACTTTTTTCTGTTTGTGATGTTGTTCCGCACTATAGGTGTTGTTGCTGCTCTGTGACGCAGTGTTTCTGGTTTCCATGTCTATTTACTTTGCTTCCTTCCATTTTTCGTTTGGCCCACATTGTGTGGGCTTTTAGTTCTTTTTTTATGCACTGATGAAGGGGCTTGCATTTGACAGCAACGAAACAGCTGTTTGCTAAGTTTTTAACTCTATTTTAATACTTTATTTGTATTTTATACATGTTGTTGCCGTTTTACTCATTCCGTAGTACAAAGTTTTCGACTGCTTTTTTACAAAGATTTCCTACTTGAAGAATTTTTCAAATTCAGTTCCTACAGGAAGAAGTCATTACAGACATTCATCTGGGATCTCCATCAAACCTTTTGCCGTGAACACACATCATGTGGGCCCGTAAGTTGTCCTTCCAGTTGAAGTGGGAGGAGCAAATGCTGCATTCGAAGGGCTCGAAGTTAGGATTGTGGATGGCTTGGTGCCTGCGAAGTGAGTAGGCCGTGGTGAATTCCTTGAAGCAGACTTGACAGCGGAAAGCTTTCAGAGACACCACGTTGGAAGACACCAAATGGAAACGAAAATTTTTCATTATATCTGCAATGAGAGAGAAGATAATAAATTGCATACAAACAATAAGAAAAATGCTGCAACAGTTGATAAAACTTTGCAAAGCAAGCGATTTTTATTAAATGAAGCCCAGTGATGCTTTTTTGTGTTGTAGAAAATTTTGAAACAACTATAAAATTACAAGGTCAACTAATAGGAATTCAAACTAACTGAACACTGCATAGCTTAAAGTAGAGCATAAAATAGAATTGCAGAGCTTATTGGCAGAATGTGTTGTGACATATAAGGGCAGAATATGTATATTGGCAGTGACAATATAAATATATTACAAGAGACAAATAATAGAGTTTAGAAAGATAGGTTTCACGGTTTTCGGTTCACTCTTTTTCTTTGCTTCAAGTTTTTTTCTCAGTATAATATTGTAGTGATGAAATAAAAAGGTTCTAGCTGCTAATTTTGCATTTTTGCCCTTAACTTTGCTGCTGAGTCAGTGATTCTTAACGCAGCTTTGTCAGTCTGAGTGGATTTTGTCTCACAGAAAACTTTTTTTTATACCTTGCTCATTTGCCTCTCAATAAACATTTACAAAATGACCTTGGCGAATACTTAGATGATTAAAATCTGATATAAAAACAAATTAACCGAAAAACACTTGTCATTAAAAATCTTATGACAAATGGAACCTCTTTAAAAAATGACATCAAAATATTGCTACGAAAGGACAAGACAATCAGTCAGTTAAGTTACAATTTAAAATAGGTTTCAAAACTGTTTGCCAACAGAGTTTAACTATACATCATACTGCCTAAATCAAAGTATAGAACTTAAGCAAACAGTTATCTGGCTGAATAACAAGATAAACAAAGAAAGAGGGAAAATCCCTATGAAGGTAGATGCATTTGCAAAGCATTCTATCTTTTGATTTCACAATGTAGGCAGGTGGCCAATCAAACGAAAAGATTCATCATTCCACAACACAAAGCACCATGTGTTTAAGATAGGGAATTGTGTCACAATAATTGAATTCTGCACTCTTGACTAGGCAAGGTAAATGGAATTACTGAAATTTTTGAAATGTTAGCAAAAAAATTTTTGGAAGGCGAAAGCAAGAACAATTAGTACACTTAAAAAGATGTTAAGAATTTATAATTTAATTTGAAATTTGACTATAGCTTGATTTGAAATCTAAAGAAAAGGAGATATATTCTGTGTTAGGACTTCAAGTTTAGTAACAGTGCAGCTCAAGTAACAAAGCTAACATAATGCTTGCGCTTACCAATCGATCCATTTCAAACATCTATAGGGTTCTTCTGCCTTTATATAGAAGTTTGGTAAGACATTATTTAAAGTATGATGTTCAGTTTTGATCTCTTTATCTGAAGAAAGTTATTTCTTTATTGAAAAGGGTTCAAAGGCTAATAGACTAGTGAGCAGACTTTCAGGTTTAGATTATGATGCCTGACTTAAACGTCTTAATATGTATAGTGTGAAGTAAAGGAGAGTCAGAGGGGACATGATTCAGTAGTTTAAATGTATCAAAATAAAAGATGTTAGTGGGCTAAATTTTTGCATGGAAAGCAGGACAAAATGTTTGTCATTGTTTTAAGCTATTCAAATCCCGGGTTATCCTGGAAATTAGGAAAAATTATTACTTTAGGGTTGTGGGCACTTGGAACAGCTTATCAGAAGAGGCGGTAATGAGCAAGGGGGTAGATAGCTTTATGAGGTCCATTGATCTTCACTGGCGACTCATAAACTGACTAAGACTAAGCTGGGCCCAAAACCTTTTGCTAGTCATCACGTTTGTATTTTTATTTGTATTATCTAGCCAAAAAGAATCATTTTGTCATAAATGTCACTTAACATGTTCATCCACTAAGCTCAGGTTAAAATGTGTTCTACAAAGATCCAATTTTTTTTTTCAAATAAAGTCAAGCAGAAAAATTATCACTTGATAAATGTTTACATAATGCATTTTAAACTGTTAACATTCCTGATACATTAGTAACAACATGAATTGATTTACATGAAAATTAGAAGAAATATATGCTGGGTTTGGCTGATTATCATTATGTTGATTGCACACCAATTGTCATGATGATGGTAATGAAATATAACTGCTGCAATAAAATTGCTATAGCTATTACCAGCTATTGCCCAAACTTACATTTTTGGAAGGAGAAAATTTGAAAATCCGAATTTTAACGAATGATAAAACAAGAGGCAATACATCTAATAAGAAGAGACATAAGTCATTATTTAAATTAAAAAAAAATTAGTAATAAAACAATTGCAATGTTTCAATGCTGTTTCCAAATTTGCCAAATTTTCGGAAAAAGTTGTGAATAAAGATAATTTTAAGAGGTCAAAAGTGACTTCCCAAGACCTCCCAATGGGGCACACCAGCTATCCAATCAACAGAAACAGTCATTCAGGGAATCTTTGAACAATGGATTGCTATTTGAAAATTGTTATTTCAAAAGAGACTGCAGAAGGCTAAATACTGCACTCTGATGGCATGCTTATTCTACTTTTCATTGCATAAAATATGTTGGCAATCCTGTATTTGGTAAGTGGAACTATCTATTTGGCTATTGGCACTGCAGAAGACCAAACACTGCATTTTGATGCCAAGGTTATTCTTCTTTTCATTTTATAAAATATGTTGGCGATTCTGTATTTGGCTTGTGAAACTAACTAGCTATTTGGCTATTGGAATGACACTGGGATGCCAATGTGAAATTGCTGAAATCTTTCACCCCTATATAATAATGCTATGCAACAAAATAAATGAAATAGGGAGTCTTTAAATGTTTCAAAAATGTATTTTTCTAGTTCTTAAAGTCTGTTTCCCCCCCCCCCCAAAAAAAAAATTATTTTAAATTATTTTTCCACATTTGGCATTCAGTGTGCAATCAGCATGAGAGAGCATACTGCCCTGGGAAGGTATCCCTGTCCCCCCTGACAGTATCTGCAGAAATGAGTTTTTGGAGATATTTGAAGAAAGGCATTTTGGATTCCAAATACAAACAATAAGGAAATGCTGGAAGTTGTCTTTCTTCCACGCCATATTTTCAGCAGAAACCAAAAAAGCATGTTTGTACTATAAAGCTAACATACAATAGAGGACAAAAATGGAAAAAAAAAAAAAAAAAAATGCAGATAATGCCCTTTACCTTCCCATGGCAGCATAGTATGTATTTTACACCTATTTTCAGAGCAACAGTAATATCAGGTTGAGAAAATAATATAAGTAACATTTTGCAAATAAAAATTTCTAAAAAGGGACAGATAAAAATATATAAATGATGATAGTATTACTAGTCTTTTGAAGGAAAATTATTTCAACAATTTTTTTGTAATTCATCTAAATCTAGAATGATTAAGTAAAAATGCTGTGATACACAATATATTAGTAACAGTTTATGACTTTATTAATTATGTATTAATGCTAACTCTAACAATGGTAAAAAATATATCAGGAATAGTTAGCTCTCAGATAGTAGAAAGTGTAAAAGCTTTAAAAAAAACTTCTAAAAAAAGGGAAAATTAGCTCAAAAATTTGACAAATATTGATTTTAAAAGGGTAAATAATGTAAGTCAATTCTTTTAGAACCATATCAATTGTAAATATAATTAAATATCGAATATGATTTCCTAAAAAAATATATATTTATGGATCTCTTTTAGTATAACTTCTAAAAGTATATGAAATTGTTGGGAAAAAAAGCATTTTTGAAAAGAGGGGAAAATTTAAAATAGAAAGATTATCAATGACTTAGAACATTTTTTGAAAAGGAAAGGTTGAAAGGGGTCCTTTCATTTTTTCTTTTAACTGTACAGTTTCAAGAAATTAAGAAACAAAAGCTTTCCTTTAAACTAACAATACTTGAAGTAGACCAAACAGAAACTATTAAATAAGCTAAAATTTGAACCGAAATAGTAGGCAATTACCAAATCATGAGGGGCTGTTTTAGTTGACAGAATTATTTTGCTTAAAAAAAGCTACTAACTACCTATCAATTCACAAAATATGATTCTACATCTATTTCCAACAATTTCAATATCTTAGACTAAGACAGAAAAAAAAAAGTAATATGACTTTAAATATACTACATTAACTTAAGATTTAATATAAAATGCTAAATAGAAAATATCACAAAAAAAGAAAGGAGAAAAAAAAAAAAAAAAAAAAAACAGCATTAGATTACTAATCATTAACAAAACTTTAAATTTACTTAGAAATTAATTTTCCAATAGTTTTTGAAAATGTGAATAGAAATCTACAGTACAAAAATATTCTCTAGAATAAATTGTTTCAATAGAAACAATAAATATAGCATGGATACATTCAACGTCTAAATAATACAACATCTACGATACAATATAATTCAACTTAGTGTAAAATAGTAAGATAAATCTTTTCTATTTTATGTCTCTAAAAATGATGTCAATGAGAAAATATTTTCACTTCATTACACTATACAATGTAACAGTGATCAAAATAGGAATGGTATTTATTCTGTTGCTAAGAAATACTCAATATACAATTTATTTATACTAATGCTACAACTAATGAACTAATTTCTTCGTGGTTGAACAGTTCCAGAATTACATCTTAAATGGACAAGATATCTCGTCAAGAACTGCAAGGTGGGTAAAGGAAAAAGAGTTTGCCCAAAAGTAATTTTATCAAACATTTCTGAAATAAAGATACTATCACAGCCATGATGTTAGATATCTGTGCAACATCATTATAAATAAAATGTGCACATGAGTGTTGATCTTGAAATGTTAATAAGGGATGTAGTCCTTTGTAAACATTGAAATGTTAACATAAAATCTAGATCTTTGAAAATACTGAAATGTTAACATGAGATGTAGATTTTTGAAAATAACAACTTCAATAAGAGTTTCACTGGTAAAGCACACAGATTAATATTTTTTACACTACCTTATAAGCTGTATTTTAAATGTGATACATCCTATTTTAAAATATTCATTTTTAATTTTGAACAGAAAAAAAATTAAGCTTCAACTTCCCAACAAGGCAAAATAATAATAAAATGCTGCTAGTCCATTTTACAAGCTTAATCTTTCTAAACAATAACTGCCATTGCAAAGAGCCATTCAATTAAAAAAAAAAAAAAAAAAGATACAAGAGCTTGGATTTCAAATTAAAGAATAGAAAAGCATTTCAGGTTCTACCAAATATAAAACAAAATTACAAGTAACTGAATAATTTCATTTTATTTTAGAACAATCCTGGCATAACAACCAAATATAAAACAAAATGATTTCTAACTAAATAATTTTATTTCATTTCAGTGCATATTTTGCATACAAACTTTTGACACATCAATACAGGGTGTGGTGGTTCTGTAAACTCTTGAATCAGAAAATGTCTAAATAATGCCAAATTTCAATATGTATACAATCTACAGTGAAATGTACAATTAAGTGTTGAGTAAGAATTAAGGATGGAAATAAATGGAAATAACATGAGAATTGTTAAATATGCAAAAGAAAGAATCAAGTCTTACACTTTAGTTTTTATTTTAAGGTTAATTTGAATTACAAGTTTATCAGAATTCTTTTTTAGCAATACTTTACTGTGCCCATGGAAAAAGTTTTATTCTTTTCTGTTTAGTTTTTGAAAACCATTTATTAAACAACCTTTTTGAACTGTTTTTTGTTTTATTAAGCAACCTGTTTGAATTTTCTGTTTACATTTTATCTAATCATTTGTGCAAATGGCTGAATCTACAGAATAAACATACTACATACAGGGCCGCCCCAAAGGGGGGGGGGCGAGCGGGGCAATCGCCCCGGGCGCCACAAATTGAGGGGCGGCACAAAAATTCTTGAAAAGAATCATTGGATGAGTCCAGATCGAAATTTAATTCTGATGTAATTTACTTCAATAAATACATTTTCTATTTATAATCAGCAAATTATTTATTTGTGCTCTTAGTTTGATCAATATGAATAACCAATTCACTTTTAATTGTTTGTTTTTTATCTACTGGGATAACATTTTACTAGATAAATCTTTCAATTTTTAACATTTCCATTTTTTGAAAAGTTTTAGGGGCATTAATGTTTCACAAATATTAAAAACAGATTCATTGCTTGTGTTTTAATTTGTATTATGCATAGTCCTTTGATTGTTCTCTTGATCAATATGTAAAAAATTCAAGTAAGTATTATGCACTGATGTTATAACTAACTTGATTTTTCTGTGTGTATAAGGGGAGTGGAGCGCCAGGAAACTTTTGCCCCGGGCACCATCAGCTCTTTGGACAGCCCTGACTACATATATACTGCATATATATATTGTCCATAAAAAATAAAAACGTAAGCAGAAACCTCAAAGAAACAAAACTGGCTAAAAGTTGAAGAAAAAAAAAATCATTAGGCATGAACTAAAGTAGGTAAAAAACCTAGCTTTTAAGAATAGTACTCAACAGGGGCGTAGCTAAGGGGGGGGTTTTGGGGACAAACCCCCCCCCCCCCGAAAAGTTAGTCTCAAAAAAAAAGAGAAAAAGAAGAGAGAAGAGAAAGAAAAAAAAAGAAGAAAAGGAAAAAATTCCATGCGATTATACATTATATATATATATATATATATATATATATATATATATATATATATATATATATATATATATATATATATTATATACGTATATATATATATATATATATATATATATATATATATATATATATATATATATATATATATATATATAGAAGTAACCCCCCCCGAAAGTCGGGTCTAGCTACGCCACTGGTACTCAATTTCAGAAATGAAATGAAGGAGTTTTGAGGAATTTTGAAGGAGTAAAATTAGATTTTGAAGGAGCACTTTTGGGCTGTCCATAAACAATGTCACACTTTTTTTTTTCAACATATTTGACCAACCATTTTCCTCCTTTGTCACAAATTTTCACACCACACCTTACTCTTCCCCTTGTTACAAGTCATATATTTCATAAACAAATTGCAATAATAACTGTGATGTCACTTTTTGCCATCCCCTCTCTTCCCCTTGTCACCATTTCATGTCTTCCCCCCAAGGCATGACAGCACTTGTGGGTGACCCCCTTTACCATACCCAAACTGCCATTTACTTAACCAGAGGTACTCAACCTGGAATCTGTAGGAGGAAGTGAGGGGAGCCACAAAGTGTCCATCTTATCAATTTATATGCTAGGTGGGTTTACCAAATAGTGTCATATTGAGCAATTAGGTCATTCACACTTTTTTGAAAAAGCACAGTAAAAATTCTCTAGCTTGCGACTTTATCGTCATCAGAAAGCCTAACTGGCGGTAAAGCGTTATCAATAGGCAGTTTTTCTTAACCAGACGAAATTGTAGCAAAAGTAATTACAGAAGAGACATGTAAAAACTACCTGATTTAATTTTGATTCACTGTTAGAGTTACTAGTTCATAAAAGTTTATTATTAATCTTGTAGCGTAATTTATGTCGTTGATGAATTCACAAAGATAAATGTCGCTTTGTACCATTAATTTTTTCCCTTTTTTGAAAACCTAGAAAAGTAGATTGTTGACGGTTATTAAAAGTGGTCAACTTTCTTAGTCCTCCAGTGACGTTATAATACAACACCGAATTATCAGTTGGAGTATATGATCATAATGCTACATATATATTGACGAATTGTGCATATGAGTGCCAAAGAATAGAAAATAATGAATTATGAGTAGCCCTGAATATGAAGATTTTCTACTTTGCATGGAAGTAATTATGGAATTTTTGGTAATGTTTTTCAGGTTATTAAATGTGATTCAATATATATTGTTATTAATGACAATTTCAGTTTGTTTTAATTTGGCAGTACTTCTAGGCACTTTTGTGTTGAACTCAAAGTGAATTAAACTTTACCTAGAGTTTTGCTTATTGGTATTTTCCCTAGTTTTGCTAAAACTACTGAAAAGCATAATTGAAATTTTTTCACATGGTTTTATTTTCTTGCCTAGTTTTTATGAGTCATCTGATGAAGATGCAAAAGCTGGAGCAATTCATTTATAAAAGAGTGATATATTAGGTTTATAACCATAGGATGGTCTTATTTGGTGTACTTAACCTATAGATGGTCTAGGGTGTCGTAAGAAAATTCTAATCCTTCAAAGGGTGCGGCAAAGCAAGTCGAAAAAGTTTGAAAACCTTGTACTAAACAACTGGTTTTTTTAACACAAACACCCACATTAACACAATCACTTGACAAATGAAATATCTTACATGAAAACTAAATTATGAAGAAAATTGTTTTCGTTTCTGGGATGCGAAAAATTATTGTCTATTTCCGTGCAATCAGTGTGTTTAGTTTTCTTTCTTAACTGCGAGCGACGCAGTCCCCACCCCCTCCCCCTTTATATTCATGACTGAGTTAACAGTTGTTGATCGAAATATTTTAAATGACTGTCCTAGAGGAAGATAATGTAGTCTTGAACTAAAAAAGAAGGAGTTAAAACCAAAATGAAGGAGTTTGAAGGACCCTTCAAAGAAACTTCCTAAATGAAGGAGTATTGAAGGAGCGTACGAACCCTGTACTAGGTCTAATAACTTTTTTTAACATAAAAAAATAATTTCTCTTAAAAGCATGAAAATATGTTTGCGATGTAACATTACAAAATATGTAAACAAATCAATGGAATAAAATTTTTAATATTCAAAAATCATCAAATTTTTTTATTGAGAATTGATTGCATGTGAGTTGCAAGCATAAGACAATGAAAGTTGATTTGAATTATCAAAGTGTTCATGGGATTATTAATGATGGGAATACTAATTATTTGCTCAATGATGTCTAAATTCTATTGATTGTTGACAGTATAGATCAAGCAAAAACGCTTTAAGAGGCACGACCCTCAAACATATACGAGACCTCAAAAGCACATACAACTTATTTTTTATTATTGCAGACATTCCAGCAAAGACCACCAAGTCCTCGAATTCATTTCACAGACAAATGTGAATGAGTAAAATTTCAAAATTATTTCATAAAATAAACAAGCTACATAATTTTGCCATCATATCAGTAAAGCTATTATAAGAGTAAGATATATAAAATAATTTCTAAGGTTTTTCATAAAGACTGTGTTTGCACTAAGATTGTAAACATTTTGATTAAAGAAAAGAGAAATTCAAGAGCTAAACCTCAGAATCAAAGTTACAAATCTCAATAGTGATTGCTACTTTGATCTCATCACTGGTTCTTAAAATTTCATTTTTTTTTTAAATTTTTATTGGGAATTTGTATGAAGCGAAGAAAAAATTAATTATTAAACTGATTATATAGTCCAGCCCATATTTTCTCAAATATTTTCATACATTCTAGTTAGAATGTTCAGTGCTTGCTCCAACAACTCGTTATTTTGAAACATAGGTGAACCTTGAGACTATGCAAAAGCCACCCGTGTTTGACGCGCCACTACCCTTACTTTTCTTATCTCCTTAATACGTTACGACTATGCAGTGGTCCAATTCATGTCATTCTTATCAATTAAAGCTACACTGAAAGATCTTTTAAACCAAGATAAGTAAAAAAAAAAATTAAATCTTTTAGGCTATTGAAATTATTTAACTTTTAGTCCTACCTTTTTTTTTGGTGGGGGAGGGGTGCAAAGGCAGTACTCTTTTTGCATTTAAACATTGATGCACCAACACTTCCTTTGGTTTTAGAAAGATATTACCCAACCAAGGACAGTCAAATAATTAAGCATGGGCACTTAATGTGTGTTGAATTTAGTGGCTACTTCCCACTGCATTAAAAGTTGTTAATGTCCTGGTAAAAAGTAGTTTTTCAGTTAAAACTGTGGCATGCTGATAGAGGAAATCTCTTAAAAGTAGTTCTGCAATTTTTACTCTAAAAGTGTTATATTTAATGTATCAGTTGCCACTAAACAATGCTAATTTATTAACTATAATTGTAATAATAAGATTTTTTTATGATAACTATACGTACGGTTACAGGTTCTGGCCATAACACCTACTCTTATTGCCCTTCTGGTTATTTAAACTTTGTGTAACACTCAACTCTTCTCATTGTAACCTGCAATTGGAATAACTACATTACAGGGCATTTTATTTTAAATGAAAAATTTAACATCCATAATGGATATGTAAAAGAAGCAGTCAAAAACTTTGTACAATGAAATAAGTAAAAATATGAACAATGTGAATGAGTACATGTACATGAAACATGTACAAATAAAATCATTTAAAAAGAGTTAATTTAAACTCTTCTAAAATGATTTTATTTGTACATGCATACACATTGTTTGTATTTTTACTCACCCATAATGGAGCCAACTGCATTACTTTTTTAGATTTATCCATTTGAACTTGCTACAAATTATGATTTTTTTATATACTTTGATTCTTTTATTACTCCGAGCGACCTATTTTCTTTTATTACTCCATTACCTAACAGTGATGGTTTATTAAATAGTTTCTTTCATAGATTTAAAAAAAAAATTCTTTTTTGAAAAAAAAAAAGTAGATTGAAGTTTTATTTGCATTTATGCACTAAAAAGTTATATAAAAAAAACTTTATTATTTTTCATATCTGCATTAGTTATCAGTTTTAGAACAATTAGAGGTAAATGAAAAAAGTCCCTTCCTTTTCTGTACTTTCTTAATTGTATCAAAAGATTGTTGCGTAACTTTTGAAAAAATGTACTATTTCTGTAATTTAATATTAGTAGAAAGCAATAAATGGACAAAAATCATAAAATTCATACAAGCTTCTCTCGCTTTTATTTTTGAAACTTACGCATTGTTACGGTAAATTCAGCAAAGTTGTTACAAACACATAAATTAACTTACAATATCAACCAAATGAAAGAAGTAAAATTTACTTTAAAGAAAAGAACATTACAAACACATTAAGCATGTTCAAAATTACAGCCCAATACAAAATGCGATGTAGAAAATAATCCACGATAAGCAAATTTTGGATGGGAATATAAATAACTACATAAATGTAAATAATAAAGTCTATAAAAAATCATAATCCTTATTTATCCACTTCAATACATTTTCAAATTAAGTCATTATGCATTTTTATACCAAAACATGAGCTGTCACTTTATCATCCAATATACTGTCTACATCTTCGAAAGAAAAATAAATAAAAAGTTAGCAAAATCACTCATGGAAATAAAACTGCAAAACAGGAACATTGTATAAAATGGCAAAAAATGGCAATAATTCAAAACAGTTGAGTGACAAAGCACAAAAATGTAAATAAATAAATGTATAAAATAAATAAAAACAAATTAAGAAGGTTAAGATAAATGTAGAATCTCTGTACAATATATACATGGAAATGTGATTAAAACCTAAATTAACGTAACAGAAAAAAAAAATTGTTAATTTTTTAGTAGTCTCAAAAGTCTATTCATATTTCCCGAAATTAATATTATTTCTGCTTCTAAAAACCTAAAATATGGCTCAAAAAAGGAGAGCACTCATTCAAAAAAATGAGATTAAAAAAAATCTGACAATGTACAGAATTAACAAAAGTAGAATTAGAGAAAAAAAGATATCTTAGTTTCACTCTAGAAATATACGACAATGCAAAAAAAAAGAAAGAAAGAAAGAATAACAATTAAAGATACACCAAATACCATATTTTGTTGAATTCCAAATATTTGGTTAAAATTCTAACTGAATACCACAGATTTGAATAAACAATTTTAATTGTATTGCAAGAGTTGCCAAACTGGGTGCCCCATTAAAAGGCAAAGTAGCCCACAAAGTGTCCATGGTAACAATACACAATTAAGGTGATTATCACTAAAGTTACCATTTCAAAATGCTTTTTTAAACTAATGGTAAGAATGACTTCATAATTCACCAAAATAAACGTGAGGCAATGAAATTTTGTCTAGCAAAGGGAAGAAATAGTTCCAAAATGGTAAATAAAAGCTGCAGCCTGTGCTGTAGTTGTAAAAAAATATTCATTGGAACCAGGGCCGTAACCAGAAAATAATTTTGGGGTGGGTTTTAAAACTTGCATGCAAAGCTTTGCGCTATTTGTGCTAATGTTCAAGTCGTTGGGTTATCTACCATGAAAGCGTTTCATGCAATTAATATACATATGAAAAACATTTTAGTTTTGGAACAATATTTTTTGGAAATTTTTAAATATAAACAACATTTAAATGTCAAACTGAACTTGTATACGGTCCTAGTTGGAACTCATCTTGGAGATTGGGTGATTTGTCACAAGAAAAAGTGGTTTGAAACCAATATGCATTACATTTACATTCTTTTGGCAACAAAAAAATATATATATACATATTTTTGGGGACGGTCACCCCTTATGTCTCCCAATTTGCATACTTTAAAATAATTAAAATATGATAAAAATCATTCCAAACGTAAAAACAAAAGCATATTAATATAGTACATGGCTTATGTTTATCTGCAATTCTGCATAAATTGCAAATCAATTTTTTCTTGATGTATGATTTGATGACTCTTATATTCATGGTAACATGTTAAAAATCAAGAATTTTGCATTTTACTTACATACAAATACAAAGCCTAATTTCCTTAAAATATTATGAACTACAATACATTAAAGAGATTTTCTGCTATCTTAATCTATTCAATAATTGATAAATAATTTAATCAAAATTGAAATTGAGGAGTTAAACTCAAACACTGACAGAACATTTTTACCTTGAAGTGCAAAGGATAAGGACTTAAAATTACTTTGAATATGATAATATTAGTAAGTAACAATTGGATTAATTTTGTACTATGGTACTACACTACAACTTTCATTCATTGTGTTAAAAATTTTGTTTGCTTACCAACTGCCGAATATTTAAATTTATTTACTATTTGTTTGCTGAATATTCAAGTATTTTGAGGAAGGATAGGCAGTATGAATAATACCAACCAAATATTTGACGCATCCCTAACAATAATAATAATAATAAGGAAAGAGAAGCAACTAGTTGAAATTGTGCTTGATTTTTTTACTATAGTTTACATTGAAACTGAGATGCTATTCTAATACTGTAAATTTAAACCTTTAATAAAATTACTTTTTCTTAAATTTATATCAGTCGGATAATGTTAAAAAACAAAAATTGTTTGATTAAATTACATGTCCTCTTACTCATATGCTGACATCAGTCTTTTGACAGATGTATAAACGGTGTCATATTGCAAATATATATTTTTAAAATTTAATTTTTCAGATTCAAAGCCTTTATGAGAACAATAATGTTGTACAGCATCATCGCAAAGTATATTGATTAATATTAGCAAAGTATATTACACAAATAATGGGGTTATGAGTGATACCTTTCTCAATGCCAAAAAAAGTTTTGAGTTCTTGTACACTAAGCCAGTAATAATCAAGGCTTGTTTATGAATGCTGCTCAACCTCAGAAGTTCAAAAGTTTTTTGCACTTGAAATTGAGTTTCTTATAACATTCAAACATGTGCATATAATATATTCAGAGCTTTCTATTCCAAACAAAATAAGACACATTAAATTACCTTATTTTTAACACTATTATAATATCCAAACAAGAATTTATTTCCATGCATCTTGGAAAATGGTAAGATATTCACACTTCAAATATTTTTGTAATTTATACTCGGTTCCTTGAAGAGTTGGAAACAAAATAGAATATTATATATAAACATAAACTATAGCCAAATTAAATGACAGAATTGGGCAGAAAAGCACATTAACATATTTTTAAAACCTAATACATGAAAGTTGTCAGGCGTGCAATTATCAAACAAATGAGTAGCATAAAATTGAAGGTCATTTTTCTCAGAAATGAATTGAAATTTCATCAAAAGAAATGCATGATCAATCTTGGAAAGAAAACAAAAGAAAACAGAAAAAGGACAGATATAATAAACAAACATTTAACGGACATCAACTTAAAAAAAAAAAGAAAACTTTAATCAAGTAATCAATTTGAAACATTTTCAAAGATGGGGCTTATTTCAAGTAAAACTTCAAATTTAAACAAAAAAGAGAAACCATTTTTAAATTGAAAAAAGAGAGAGAGAGCAACAGACAAACGTTAAGGGAAAAAAGGGAGAAAAATTAACCATTCCTATTTGCTTTTGACTTCTGGAGCATTTTCAGAAGAAATAAAATATAAAGTATACTGTAAAAATAATTTTAAAATGCAATTTGAAATTAAGAACTTTACTTATTACATGGACCAGCGGGAAACCTGTATACTTTGATGTACAACATTTTACTTTCATAAATTGTTTCTGCACAAAGAATGACATTTACTTCTTAATATTCAAATTGCTTCAGTTCATTTCCAACAAAAACAAAATTAATCACATAAGGGAACGTTTGTCCTACAGCTCCGTCTCACTCCAGAAATTGAGGTCATCGGGAGGGTGGTAGTGAGCACCGCGCACTCTGCATACCATGTCACCCAAAGTATGAAGACGCACTTTGCATTTGTATCGATATTGTCCACAACACTGCCAAAAGATTTTGTTGTGGTTCCCTATAGCAGCTTTGAAGAAACGGTAGCCATGGTACAAAGCCCAGTCACAATTTCTAGGGCTCTTTATAAGCTGCACAAACTCTAACTCTGGAAGAGAAAAATAAATTAGAATGTTTTTTTTTTTTTTGAATACAAGTTAAAAGCACCTAAAAAAGAACTATGCTTTGTTGACCATTTTTTAGAACTTCGTTTAGTGAAACAGCTGCCAAGATAAATTTAAAATTTATTAGTAGCCAACGTTATATTAAAGAGGAAAGTTTACTTTCGCTTTGTAATAAGACAATTAAAAAAAGAAAATCTGTTTTGTAAATCATGTCAAGAGTGGATGTATTTCAACATCACAATAGAATAGGGATCTCATTTTACTGTTAGTTGAACTTTTTGATGCCACAAACGTTATCTAAAGATAATTTTCTACATTTTTGCTACAGACTAAGTAGGGTTTAAATGAGTTATATTGCTTTTTTAAGGTATCTCAATTCGACTTTCCAAGTTAAATACAGAATAAAACATTTTGGAGGGGGATATGATAAGTTTTAAACCTTTTCTATGATCAAAAAAGGAAAATTTCTGAGCTTTTGTGTGGGATATATCTCCAAATCCTACCTCCTAGATACCCCATCACATTCAGGTCCAATATTTATGAGTTTTAGAGTCTGGTGGGTTCCCTCAGCTTTAATAGATAGTTACGTCGGTATATAATACATATTTAAATATTCGTACAAAGTTGCATTCCATTAATAATGTTATCTATTTTTCCAGAAGCAATTTCGCATAAAAATATTTAATTCATCATTTTCATGGCTATAACAGCCTGTAAAAACTTTGACTTGTAAAAAATGCTGTTTACATTGTCGAATGTACAATTATTAGTAAAATATTTTAAAGCACTGGAACTTAAAATTACAGGTGAGACAAAGTCTCTTAAAATGCTGGTAAAACACAAGACTTCGCATGCACTGTGACACTACATTTTTCATTTTTCTTCTCGAGATTAGTGCCAAAATCAGTAAGAGCACTTGATGGTGAACAACTTTCGAGTTAATGCCTGAACATCACGGAAAACACACAAAACTCTACCAACTGTTCAACCAAGGATTGAATGGAATTTTCAAACGTCCAGATACGATGAATCTATCTGAATGAGGGGAAAAAGTAAAAAATTGATGTTGGTATTCCGCTCCTTTGAATGAGACTCTGCTTCTGCAAAAGTTGGCATCGCTAAAAAATAATAGATTTGTCCATTTTCGGCTGTAAAACAGATGTTTGTCTTTCCATACAATCCGTGATCAGACAGTAAACATCTAGTTTCCACAGCTGCTTTCATCCCAAGGGAATATATGTGGGTAATTATTTTTAAAACATGCACTATTCAGCAGATAATGTAAGACACAAGAAGACATTTCACACAAGGAAAAAAAAAGAAATTTTTGATAGCTTCTTATAATAGAAATCATTACAGTAATAGTCACCTGGTTTAGAAAAGATTAGCATTATATGCATAATATAGTAATAGATATTTAAACCATGTGTCATACAAAAAATAAATATTAGATTTAAAAAATGCAAATATAAAAAGTGAGGTAAGACAAAGTAAATTTATTACAATGGAAAAAAATTCTAACTTTCTTTCGGAAGTAATTTTGAAATATTAAAAAAAAAAGATATGAAGAAGGTTCAAATGTGTTTTAGAAGCTTATGTTAAATAGCTTCTTATGGAGCATTATTATTGTTCTCATAAACAAGCATAAATCTTGCAGTGATTGTTCTCATAAACAAGCATAAATCTTGCAGAAGTAATCTTGATAGAAAGTCCAGAGAAACCAAATCAACACTTCCACATGAATTAAAATTGTCAACATAGCATAATTCACATTGAAATCAATTTTCAAAAGCAATTTTTCTCTTTGTAAATTTTTGAGAACATATGAAACTCAAGTCTAAAATTAAAGCAAAAATATTGATGAATGTTGAAATTAAATGGGGGACATTTTTATGTTACGAGGGCTTATTGAGAAATGTTTACAGAAAAATAGGTGTGTAGTATTAAATTACAGAGCCCCAACTGTTCAAGCTGCAATCAGTTGATTTTCCAATGTAAATGAAGTTATGAGTGAGAGGGGAAGATAAGGTTATATTTATATACAGGTAGTTAGCAAAATAATGGAAACACCTGTAAACAAGTGACATTTTTGAATGTGCTTCGTAAGTAATAAAGAATAAAACTAGATTTCGTTTTTTTTTTTTTTTTTTTTTTTTTTTTTTTTTTTTTAATATAAATAGCAATGTGCATATTCTGGTAGTATATGGTGGCTTAATTGAAGTTCTAAGTCTTGGATTTTTTCAAGCGTGTGAAATGTCGGACCCCTCAAATTTTAAAAGAGGCCAAATTGTTGGAGCGCATCTACCTGGAGCAAGTGTAGCTGAAACATCTCAACTTTTTGGCATTTCTAGAGGTACAGTATCTAAAGTCATGACAGCACACACAGAGTACGGTAAGACAAGCTCGACAAAGCAAAATGGAGGGCGGAAAGAGAAGCTCAGTGAAAGAAACCGACGGGTATTGAAACGGATTGAAATGTCTAAAAAGTGAACAATAGAAGCAAAAGTGACCAGAGAATCCAATCACAATCTGGATTCACCAGTGTGAGTCATTACAGTCAGAAGGCACCTTTATTAACAGAACATTTACGGCAGAGTAGCGATTCCCAACACCACACTTGTCTCAGTGTTCCCATTATTTTGATAATTACCTGTAGGTTGCTAGGGTATCTGTTCAACAGCATATGTTTTAAGGATCAGAACTGTTACAATAAACCTGTGATTGAATTAATATTTTGTTATTCTTTAATGCTATTATCAATATAATAAAAAGCATGTTATGTTTGTTATTTAATTTAATAAATTAAAAATAAAAATCCCTAAATTATTTTTCTTTAATTCTGGTAAAATAATATAAACATGAAGTAAAAATGAATTGCAAAAGGCTTTAGGTCCAACTAGCAATTATCTAAATAAACAAATTTCTGCTTATCTGAATTGGCTCTACACCTAACTAACTTAGTGTACTTAACTGAGTGTTCTAGCTTATTGTAATTAGGGTCAACCATTTTGCCGGCCAAACCTTTAAAACAATGCCAGTGAGTTATTTTGCTGTTATTTACTCTCCCTTTATTCTACATTCATACTATTCACCAAAATAGCATTTTACTAAAAGAGTATAAACTTAATATTCAGACTCCTGTTTCAATGATGCATTAAATATTCTTTGTAAAAAAATACTTTAAAGTAAAAATTGATAAAAATTTGATGACTTGCCAGTTAATAAAGCTAACCATTTTAGCCAATTTGGCAAAAAAGCAGAAAACGGTATTTTTACTAGGAAAACTTTTACCCATTGTCTCCATGGTTTTTTCAGCCTTTGACAAAAACATGCCAACCTTGATTGTAATGAAGAGAAAAATTTCAAAATATTATATTTTCTATGTAAGACATCAAATTAGTCACTTATCTCCAATTATTAAAATAGTTTTTGAGAAAATAATGAATTATGTTTCGATTTTCTCTACTGATATTAGAAATTAGTAGCTTAAAAATATTTGAAAATTTTTTTTTTCAAATTTATTTTTGCTAAAGAGGGAGTCATACCTTACTTGTAACAATTGATTCCATAAAATTATTTGGATGTGACAATAGAAAAGTGGTATAAACAATATGTCATCTGTATTATATAATTAAAAATTATAGCTAAGTAACACTCACTATAAGGTCAAATTTCAAACAAAAGTGCTAAATACAATAAAGATAAACTAACAAAAAATAAATGTTTATGAAGAAAATCTTGTTTATTTTATGAATAAACAAATGACAAAAAAAAAAGACAATTATGTTAAAATTCTAAACTAAGATTACTAAAAAACCTGAAATTCTAACCTAAAAACTAAAAATTATATCCTAGAATTCTAAGGAATTAAGATCAAAGTATACTCCATTAAGATTAAGGTGAGTCAAAAGATGAATGAAAGTTACATGTTTAATGATTTTATTTTTCAGTTAACTTGAATCTATGAAAATAATAATAATAATAATTACAGTACAAAACATTTTTTTTCTTTTGCACATTAATATGAATTTAAAAGAATGGTGTATAACCAGAAGGGAGTTTTTCATGAGGATCAATACATATCTTTTCCCGGAAGTCTTAGTCTCAAACAATGCTTATGTGAAGCACCTAGAAACAAAGAGGGTGCAAGTATAAAAATTAAAAATTTGAAGATAACTAGGTAGTAGAAATGATAGGGGAAATTCTCCTCTGTTTTGAGAGCTGGTATTGGTAGCTCTGGTAAGTGCTGCTATACAACACGATTTTGAAAACTTTTCAGAGAAAGCTTACCCAGTGTTGTAACATTGCACATGCTTTATACAAAACATAAAAAAGTCCACTTACATCCCTTTGCTTCTCACTGCCTCATAAGACCTTAAATAAATTCTACTTCATTAGTGAAAACAATTAGTTAAATTTATAAATGAAATGCTCAATAGTATAAATATGCTGCGGCGGATTTACCATGTCATAATTGTGAAAGCCCCCGCCTTGATCACAGGAACCCAGAAGAAAAAATGCACATGATTAAAGTTTTACACAGTTCTGCAACAGACAAAATGGTACCTGTAAATCCGCCATTGAATACATGAGGCAGTGAGAATCAAAGGGATGTAAGTGGACATTTTCAAGTTTTGAGTAAAACACATTTAAAGATAAGCTCCTAGGTAGGCTTTCATTGAAAAGTTTTTCTAAATCAAGCTTTATAGCAGCAACTACCAAGACTACCAATACACTCTCTTGCCCCAAGACAAGGTGAGGAGAGGTGCTCCAACCATTTGTACTTGTTATCTCCAAATTTTTAATTTTACCACTTACATCCCTTTGCTTTGTATTGCCGTCTTATATGTATATATACACAAAAGGATAAAAACCCACCAGATAAGAATTCTGGTTACTATTTCAACAAAAAATAAGCTTAAAATTATTGAACAAAAAGAACAGAAAGTAAAACAATCTTTCAACATAGTTCACCACAAACCAAATATGTCGCACAAATAATAGAATAAAAAACAAATTTGAAATATAACAGACTTTTACCTTTCCTTGGAGAAAAATTTAACTTGTTAGTTCATCACTTATGGTGTAAAATGCAGCTGAAATTTACCCTGACTTCAAATTATGACAGCTATTTAATTAATATATATGATGAATATAAGAAAAATGTTTTCCAACTGAAAATGTAGTCTTTTAATACTTCTAATACAATTTTTTCTTAACCCTTAAGTTTCCTTGTTTGAACTAAATTTGTAGATTTACTGTCCGTTCTGGAAAGCAAAGACTAGCACTCGGGATAGAATCCATTCTAAAAAGAGGCGATTGGTTGAGGATGGGCACTTTCCACTCACACTTGCTACCTCTCTTTTGCAATGCTACTTCTAGAGAACTGCTGATTACGTTATTTCACATTTTGAATCTGTATCCTTTTACTTCTGGGTTTCCAGCCCTATTTTGATAAAATCAAAGTAGACTTGACTCATTTGAAAATTCGATGAAGGTTTTGGATAAGGAAAACAAGACAGGAAAATTATATCTGTATCTTAGAACAAAAACAAAACTAATGTGATGCAGTTCCCTAGTTTTGAGTTATAGTAATCATATATGACTAAATACTGTGATTCCTGTTCTTTTAGTGAAATCCTGTTGTTTAGTGAATGCTTTTACATGGAACTAAAACAATCATTGTCACATATAAACTAAACTCAGCGGCACAAAAAAAAATCCAGTGCAAAAATAAATGTGAATTTGCATTTTTAACATCATATTAAATGCTCTTTTTTAAGAAAAATGATTTAAAATTTAAATTTTCAAAGAACATCTATGGGAATCAAAATATTAGTTCCCCAGAAACGATTCTTAAAAACATATTTTAAACTCTTACATGTAATGCAAACAATATTTAAGGAGAACCAAGAGAGAGAGAGAAATATAAACAATAAAAATAAAAAAAAACCACACATAATCAGCAAATATAACGACACAGTAAGGGAATGGAAGGACAAGTAAAATAGTTGAAATTTAAAGTAAACAAAGAAAGAACAATGTAGTTTATAATAAAACTTGCATTGGAACATTTTTTTCAGTTTTGGCAGTAAAATTGTACCTTCAAAAAAAAAAAAAAAAGAAAAAAAAAAAAAAGAAAAAGAAAAAACACTTTGCTCCAAGATTGGAACAAACTGAAAGATAAAATATTTTTTTAATTGAAATTATGTTAATAAAACTTTTTTTCATCAAAGGAATGAATAATAAATGAATGAAGGAATGAATGAAAAAATAATGAAACAATAATTGAATAAATAAATTAATGAATGTTTCAGCAAACATAAATGAGTAAACAAAATAGTGAATGAGTAAGATAAGTAAATGAAAGAATGTAAATCAATGAGCTAAATACTGAATACTTGAGTGATTTAAGAAATGAATGAATATATTAACCTGACAAAGTGCATTAAACATTTAAAATCAAAGCCTGCTTAATATTAGTATTAGATATAAATAAATATTAATTAATATTTAAAATTTTAATTTTTTTTTAAATAATGAGACTATTTTTGACAAACCACAAAATATTACAATATGTGTATCAAATTTTAGAAAAGACTTGTATTATTACATACCTTGATCTTTAGAGTTAATTGTTTTTTGACTGGAATCAACTATAGATTTAAGAACATAGTTAAAATGTTGCTTGATAGATGGCGCTGCAAGCTGCGAAAATATTTTGCCATTTCAAATTAACCCACATTACCCTACTAGAAAATACATTGGATTAGTAAAAAGAATAAAGTAAAATAAAATATGATTACACCAAAATATGCATACCGGCCAACAGAAAAGAATCAATATCTTCTTCTGCTTCTTTTTGCTAAAATTACGTAGCACATTTACTTGGGCAAGAAAAATCTTCCAAACCTGTTCACTAGTGCTTCAAAGATACACAGATTTCAAATTTTTCTGAAGAAAATAAATTAGTTTGCCCTACAAAGTGGATATCTAACATGTTCACACCTATTACTATGCAAAGTTCCCAAGCTATCATTACAAACTGACGTTAAAATGCCGTTCAAGCAATATTAATTGGTTTGTGTCCACACAGATGATAAATATGTCACCTTCAATAAGAAAGAAAACCCTAAAGCTGCACATGATCTGCAAGGATATTTAGGTAATAAATAGCTCTTTGTATAAGAAACACATTAAAACCTACAGTCTAAAATCTAACCACGATTTTGAAAGCTGATTTTCATTTAATGTATAGATATGTCTCAAGAAACTTTCAGCAATATGTTTAAGCATATTATTCCTTAAAAAAATCATATATAGTGGCACAGAGTGAAAACTTATAAAAATAGGTTCCTATTTTCTTTTGAAAATCTTTCCTTTAGACAGAGAATAGGAAGGCACAGTGAAGAAGGATTTTAAGAACTAGTAATTCTCAGCATTGCATAGGTTATATATTTTATCTTTTTTCCAATAAGATATGCTTTATATTTAAAAATTTTTTTAAGCTAATAGTAAAATCCAGGGTTTGGGGAATTTCAGATCACTGATTTGAAACTTATTACATTGTAAACTAGCTACATTCCCCCAAGAAAATAACACATAAATGAAAATAAAAACTTATTTTGAGAACATTACTTTATAAGGTACATTTTTAGCACAATATAATTTAATAAATTTAGTTAATTTTTACAGTTTTTAAACAGTTGGTGAGGATTACTTCAAATGCTGCAGCACAATAACTTTATTTGTTGTTATTTGGATAATGTGCTGCTGAATATTGCTGAGAAATATTTCACATAAAACATCCTTAATGAGTAGTCGAGGAAACTTTTATTAGTAGGTAACTTATTAGTGTATCATGTAAAGATTTTCTATTTCATTAGATAAAGATACTGCTTTGAACACAACAAAATATTGTTTCCAACATCCATTATACAAGTGAAGAAAAAGGCACACATAAACACACAACAATACGATAATTTAAGTCATGTAAAGCATAAACTATCAAAGTGTCAAGATTAAATCAGGAGGTCTATTCCAGATTAGCTTTCAACTAACCTTAATTCTCCACACCAACAACAAACATTATCCGTAATTAAGATACAATAGTTACATTTTATGTCAAACATTTATCGCATTTATTTATTCACTAGATATCTCACACGGCTTTGCACGGTCCACATCCAAAATAAAAGTTTCATCAAGTGACTCATGGTTTGAAAAAAAAAAAAGAAATTATGTAAAATTTAATGACTAATTGCGGAAAAATTAGGAGGGGAATTTTTTATTTTTTTTAATCTCTTGAATACAGTAAAACCAAAAAGCAAAAGAAAGAACTTCATTTGTTCACACTTGAGAAAAAAATGGCCACAGATTTTTCTTCTGGATTATTTTATTCATGCTAATTAAAACTAAGCTAGCGGAGGAAGGGGCGTGCACAGAGATTTCAGGCCCCAACACAAATGACTTTTCCGGGCCCTCCTCCATATTGTTTCCCCCTATATTTCATGCCTAGTTTTAAAAATATTGGGCCCCCTTCAGGCTCGGGCCTGGGCCAACAGGTGTGACCCCATTCCCCCCCCCCCCTGAGCGGAGGGCAATAAATTTCCAATTTAAAGTTGATTTTTCTTCACTTAAAAATGTGTATAATTTTTCTGTTGCTGATTTTAGGGACTTGATGGTTTCATTTCCAGAGGAAAAAAAAATCTTCTAAAATGGTATTTTTGCGGGCATTCGAATGCAGCTAAAATCGAACAGATCAGATAATTATTTCGGGCAAAAAAAAGGGGGCATTTAATGCCATTTTCAGGTCCTAAAATTGAAATTTGAATGGTTCGGTACTTTTTTGATGTTTGAAAATCCCCCTACGTTCCTTCTCAGGTGCTCAAGTACCTCCATGCCAAATTTGGTTGAGATCCAACATAAACTGGATTTTTTTTTATAGGAAAGATAGATTAACACTATTCTAGTTCACTTTTTAAATTTCATTTTTTCAATGTGAAAAACAGATTATTCCTTTCTATTTCACCAATTATATAAATAAATTCATAATAAGGTAATATTTTTACTATAACATATTTTAAATAATCCCTACTAAACTTAAAGTATCTTCTGTTCCCTGGCTACTGAATGAAAATTTGAATTTTCAAGTTTACATAAAATAAAGAGTGATGATTTGATAAATATTGGCTTTGAAAAAATATTTCAAAAATTTCATAAAATTTTATTTTGAATAGTTAAAACAGTAAAATAAATGTGTTTAATGAAAAACACATGAGATAAAACAACATTTCCCCCCAAGTTGTAATTCTTTTTCAAACCGTTTTTAAAACAATGGAAAGCACATGGTACCAGAAATATTTGGCTCATAGCATACAGGGTCTGTTCTGAAAGCAGTAAGACTTGTTAAAAAAAAAAATTCATGAATATAGTACAAACGCTTTGAATTTTTGAATTTTACAATGTAGCATCCTACCACATATACACAGTTGCCAATGAATTTTCTAGTTTTTGTATGCCTGGACCAGAATGCTGTTTAGTTTCCTCGCCGCGGTCTGTTGAACAGCTTCTACCAAGCCGTGATGCTTCCCCCTGAGCATCAGTTTTAATCTCGGAAATAGAAAAAAGTCTGGTGGGGCCAAGTCGGGGGCCTGAGGTAGCATTAACACGGTGTCTGGACCAGATACTCCACTACATGGAACGCACACTTTCCTCGTGGGTAAGTTTTCTGTTATGACTTCAAAAACTTGGGTTTGAGGGATGCACAAGTAATTAGAAATAATTCTGATACTCAATCTACAATAACTATTCAGTAAATTTTTCACTCACGAAACATTTGAGTCGGTCATACTGGTAGAAGGATGTCCGAAGCGGTTGTTGTCTTCCACTCTTTCCCTACCATCTCGGAATTACTTGTGCCACTCAAAAACACTTGAGGTACCCATGGCAGCATCCCCATAAGCCCCCTTATCATGTCATGGTTATCTTTTCCGGTTTTACCAAGCTTTACACAAAACTTATCCCTGTGCTCCAATAAACGCTCCATGATTCTCTGTGAAGAGACGTTTCGACAGGGGTTCACAATACAAGCGACCAGCTCTCTTCAATGTCTGACAGCAGACTCCGATTTTTAGCAGCTTTCTAAATACCCCCCTCTACTGATCCTGCGTACGCAGATCATTTTATATCTGCCTGTTCGCCTGGGAAACGATCAGTCCTACTACTTTCAGAACAGACCTTGTATAGTACACAAATAGAAGCAATTTTAAATTTTTCTGTCAAAATCTAGGCCAAAAAAAAAAGAGACTCAGAATAAAATTTCTTCAGGATTAAAGCACAAAATTCTAAAGGTCCCACAAGAGGATAAATGGACAATTAAATCCCTAATATATTGTAATGATTAAAGTAGTAAGTTATGAGAATAATTGAATAAAATGATTTTGTACCACAATTATGTTACACAACAGAAAAAAAATTGACAACATTTTTAAAAAAACAAACTGCAGAACAAAGCATCAAAATAAAACAGCAGTTAATAAAGCAGTTAAAAGTTACAGCTTTAAAAAAATAAACATTTTATTATTATTATTATTATTATTATTATTATTATTGTATTTAAAAGGGACCAGATACAAACTAATTGTAACGTAAGAAGGACAGCTTGAAATTTGCTGGTTCATTTGGCCTGATTGAGTCAGAGATTTTGGATGTGCACAGACTTTAAAGTCATAAATTAATGAATAATGTGTAATACACAGAGATAATTTTAAATAAGCTCAAAATCACTAGAAGAACAGACTCAGTAGTTACATGCCTGGAAAGAGTCTGTCAAAGCATTTAAGCAGAAATTTCATCACTTTCAAAGAGCCATTCCATTATGTCAGATCACAGAACCACTCCATGTGTTACGAACATGTGGTGCTTGTATGCATCTGGACGTCTCCATCCTTTCTCGCACACTGGACAGGAGTAACGAGTCTCACTCACATGCTTGGTCCTGATATGGCGCATCATGTTGGACTTCAAGGTGAACGAAGCATTGCAGAAGTCGCAAGTGAAACTGCCTGTGGAGAAATCAATAACAAAATCAAGTTCAGCTATTAAAAAAAAAAAGAAAGGAAAAAAACTGGGGTAGCCTTGACGTTTGCGAATAACATTGCCCTCCCCCCCCCCCAAAAAAAAATACAGTGAAACCCCGATTTTATGTCCACTGACTCTACCTTTTCCCTGCATTTAACTTACTTTTTTCATTGGGTCTATCATCAGTTTTTCTGCTACGGATTTTCCGTATTTTACGTTTTTTTTAACCCAGTCTCTTGACAAAAGTAAAATTGGAGTTTCACAGTACTTCTAAAAAGAAATAGTTCTGGATACAAGTCAGAGCTTTTAGAAGGGATAAAGAAGGACAAAACCATTGAGGATACTATTGATCACACAATCAAAAACTTTCACATTGAAAGATTTGAGACTTTCCTTGACAATGGTAAATGATCTTTTTAATTTGTTAAGGAAGGAGGATCCTGTTACGGAAGTGAAGCGAAAAATGAGAAATGGGTTAGTGCCCAACAAAAAGGGCAGCAAAAAATAATTACTTACTGTTAACAGACTTATAACCAGCTATTTTTATAAACAGTAAGTATATAAATGTTTTTATTATGCATATCGGGCATATGTTTTGAAATAATTACACATTCAGTTTATATACCACTAAAATGCAGATTATTTTTTTTATCTCAGGAGCCTTACTCCTATTTTAACACTAATTTTTAGTCTTTATATATGCGATTTTGATTTATGCAGCATTTTTGTAGAACGTAACCCACGTATTAAACGAAGGCCTACTGTATTGAGTTAAATGGATCCTATTTTGATGAAATTTAAGGTTTAAAGCATATTAGCATGCCTATTTTATTCTATCACTCTCCAAAAAAGAGAGTAGGTTGTTTTTAGATCACACTATGTAGGAGAGCAGTAGACTTATTGTTTTTAGGGCTAATGCTACCAGTAAAAGCCGAAGTTACCCTAGTTGACGGTAAGTTTCAGCATGATGCACATTGATTGTTTGTGGAACACTATGACACTATGAACATGATAATAATCCAAAAATAAAATTGAAGCATTTTACTTAATTCGATAATAAACTTTTGGTTATGTAGAATTGTACATTTTTTCATTAAAACAGGTTTTAGCAGATGTTTACAAAAAATAATTAAATTAATGAGATAGTGTTCATAAGAATCAGCATTTCTATTAGTTAACTTGACAACCAAGTAACTGCTTACAAAAACTGTAATACATTAAAAGAATCATGCTATCAAACTGAAACGTATAGCAAATACATATTAGAATAAGCTATGCAAACAATTACAATTTCCAAGTAGTTGCTTGACCCGAGCAATGTTCGAAAGTGGCGTTAAGTCTCACAAAACGAGCTCAATAGCACCTTAAAAGTTCTGTGTTTGACTGGCACCATGAAAAGTCATTGTGCTAAAGCTAAAATGATGGAAAATCAAATATGAGCAAGAGTATGCGTGAAAGAATTTGCTCTCATGTTGAATTAGCATTCATGTGAAGTGCAATGCCACAGGTATGATGTGAGTATGGAAGCCGGGGGCAGAAGAAAAGCAAACAAGTTAGAAATTTGCCACAAGAAATTACCGTAAAACTAAACATACAACGTGTTGCGATAGCAATAGCACCTTACATTATATATATATTCACTTTGAATAAGGACCAATCCACTTTTCTTACAATAATTTACTAAAAGTACTGTACTTTGTCATGTATGCCAAGTTAATTGTACTTTTTTCAATATTTTCACATCCAACAAAAATTTGAAAACAAATTTAATATGTTTTACTCCAACAATGACAAAAAAAAAAGAAGTACAATAATGACAATGGCAGAAAGGTTGATAGATGTGCTACGCAATATACTCACTGAAATCCAGTGATCTAACAACTTAATTTACTTTTTATTAAAACAGAAATAATTTGATTTATTAAATATATACATACAAAAAATAGAATAAAATCATATTTAAATCTACTTTTTTACACAAGATAAATTTACAAATTATTACAACTAATAATTTCATAGTAACGATAATAAAATTAACAAAATAAATATTTATAAGAATAAATATTAGGCCAATTTCAATTAGCTCTGGTTAAAATAACTTCTAAGTTTCAAAATACTTAAAATATTTACTAGATGCATGAGGTTGTAATCTCAAACACTGATGCAGATATATGAAGCAGCTTTAAAAGCATATTTGCACATTTGATATTTTAAATAAAAATTGTCCTTTGTGGGAAATAGAGGAAAAAAGTAATTGCAATTTAAAATATTGTAATTGAATATGTGGTTATATTTTTAATACAAAATTTCAAACATTCTAAATCTTAAAAATCAAATTGTACACATCTCTTCTTTCCCTACAATCTTCCATTTTATAATTAAAAAGATTTTAGTTGAACATGATTTTGTAGACTCAATGCTGATTTCCACTGAATTGGTATGCTGTTTATTTCTACATTCGTGTCAACACTGGAAAGTTTAAAAAGCAAAATGTTACACCAAGTTTAGGGGGGGGGGGGATAATAATATACTTCTAAAGCTTAAAATAAGTTGACTTAAAGTAGTATAGGGTAAAATTATTTTTGATCTCCAAAATAATGAAAATATTTTTAGGATGTATCAGGATTGAAACCTCAATCCTGAAATCAACTACCTGATGCTGCCCAAACATAAGTTTCCCTTATACGACATAGAAATTAAGAACATTCAGTTTAAAAATCCGAGATCCTAGTCGAAAATCATGATAATTATTTTAATTTTTAAGATTTATTAAAATAATTTTATACCAAAGAATATTAGTTAGAAAATAAATTTTCTTGCAATTCAGGTGTCTAATTCATCTAAAATTGCGCACCAATCCCTCCCCCCTTTTTTTTTTTGCGCTTTTCTGGATGGCTCAGAAAGTAATAGGGAATGAAAAATTTAAGGTTAAAAAAAAATTAAAAATGGTTGCAGTCTACCTATTTTACTGTCGATTTCACAGCACAAATGAAGAGGAAATATCACAATATATTAAATTTGATCAATTGCAGCAATCAGTGACTCTCAGATCTCAACTCTGCATTATTCTCAACAACTTACAAGTAAGATATCGCATTGAACGATTGCAAAACAATAAGTTAGGTCGTCAAAAATTTTACCCAAAGATCAACATTAAGCTAAAATCAAAAATAATAATAAATTTTAACTGCTATTTTTTTAAAATATTAAAAATCGGGAAATTATAAAAAATCAAAAATAATAAACTGATATGTGAGAGCAGGTGTTTCAGCTTAAAAGCAGGAGTCTGCTGGTAACATCAGGAGACCAGAGGAGTTTGCATTATAAACATAAAAAAATAAAAGCAAAGGAACATCAACAACAGTCATGTAAGAGCAATAAGCAATTTGTGATTGTTCAAAAAACAAAACTAAACATAAGATAGGAAAAAAAGTTAAAGATTTTGCATTTAAAGAACATTTTGTTGTGAAAACAGTTTTATTTAAAACATAATTTCAACAACACATTTAATTTTATTTACATTTTTTTTTATTCTAGAGTTCGCTTCCTGCAATACTATTTATTAAAAATTTAAATTTAAACATGAATATTGGCACCTTAAGATTCTCTATCAAATACTCTGCTTAGCTTAATTTTATAAAAAGGTGTGGAACTGTTGAGAGTTGTTTAAGCTGTCCTGCATATATATTGTACAGTATACATAAACTCAGAGTAATTAGATAAGATAACACAGTTATGACTTATGTTTTGTCAAAATTTCCTAAAAACTAACCAGTTTTTCAGGATAAACTCAATGACTACGTATGTAATAAAGTACAAGTAAACCACTGCAAAACTGATAATTGCAGAGATATTTTCTACACAAACTTGGTAGCTTCTACCAAAAATTTCTACACTCTTAAAGTTGAAAAACAATCTTCTCAAGTAAAAGCACTGACAAAATGATTAGTTAGCCAAGCCATACATTCCGTTTTACTAAAAATATTGAAGAGTCAATATATTGTACAAGATATCTTCAACTTTCGTTCAGAAAATAAGACAAATTGATTTAAATGAAAAGAAATCCAGACATTCTCATTTTTTGAAATTATTAAAATCACAATTTATTCAAAAAATTCGCTTTCTACAAAATGCTTTCCAATCTTTCATTTTACATCTATTTGAAAAAACAAAGATTACACATCACCACTTTGATATTCATTAATGTTTACTTTGACATTTGACAATAATGAAATCAAACCATAGAATGACGAAAAATGAACCTTGCTATATAAAACCAAAATTCGTTCAAAAAATCTAAAACTTCTATAACAAATATTAAGTGTCAGATGACCCCCTTAAAATTTTAATATTTAAATTTCTGCTTAAAGAGTAATTGTTTGAAAAGAAGTTTGTTCTGACCATACAAAATTATCATATTTGAGTTTTTATTGAATAACAGCACACCATAATGCAACAACTCCAATAAAAAATAGAGTAATATTGTGACACCTTCCGGTCTGCTGTCGAAGTCACTGCACTATTCCTATTGCAGGGTATTTTTAAAAGAAAACTTAAAATTTGCATAAGTTTCTAGAAACTGAAATTTCAAGTTAAAATGCTTAGTATTAAAACTCTGGTACTACAGGCTTAAAAAAATGCTTGTAATATAAGTAGTAATATGCATGACCAACTGTCCAAAGGGCGTGCAGTAAATTTACTTAACGAATCTTTTCACAAAAGCATCCAACATACATGATGATTTTAAAAATCTTAGCAAATGAAATTATAAATTTATAGATCAATATCAAAATTTTATGGTTTTCACTCTAACACTTAGTAATGCCAACTTCATTTACAAATTCTGATAAAAAAAGAATGAACATACAGATAGAAACTTTTGTCTGAACTGAGGTTTCTGGAATAAAATAGTTAATCTTTGTTTTTAATCTCCCGTGGAAAAATAATTGACAATGATTTAAACATAATATTATCAGTTTAGCAAAAGTAAAAAACTTTTAAAAGAAAAAAAACTTTAAAAGAAGTACAATTGAACCTCATTGAAACGAACACAAAGGGACTTTTGAAATCAATTTGTCTTCTCATACTTTGTCTGTCTTATCCGGAAAACAATAAACAACAAACTGTTGGGATATTTAATGCTCATAGCATTGGGATGATTACTTCCCATGGCGCCACCTTAAGTCCCATACTTTTGCTTGACCATAATTGTTCTTTAGAAAGAGGGTAAGGGTAAAAAACAGCAAATTTCATGATACTTCCCTTTTTAATGATGAAATATAAAACCCATTGGGATGGGGGTTTCAAATGCAGTTCATCTTAGTAGATTGTTTGAATTACCGAAGTTCGACTGAATGTTGTTTTTAAGAAAACTCAAGAGAAAAATATCACAACTTTGCATGAAATCAACATGCATAATGAGAAATATATTCTAGGATAAAAACTAAATTATTCCTAACTTCAAATGGTTTAACTTTCTACCTATAAAACAATTTACACATTCATCATATTCTGACTGCTGGCTAAGGAAATATTCATACTTTTTCACTTAAAAGGTTATTGCTATGAGTTGTGAAAATATTTTCCCAGAGTGTAGGCTGACAGAAATTTATATGAAAGCATACCCACAAAATATTATTTTGTGTATTTACTTTATACAATACTTTGATTTTGAAAAGTGATATGTATCACAATTATTCAATGCATGCCATTATGCCACTGAAAAGTTTGGTTTTTGTACATTTGATCTTTTTTTTTTGTGAAAACTATAAAAATAAAAAAAAATCAAAACCATAAAAGTATTCCTTATTATATATACTTATATCTAAAGCTCTTAAGTTCAAAATCGAGAAGATGAAGTAAAAATACAAAAACAAAGCCCAAAGGAAGTTACATAGAAGACAGCTGCAACATGTGATAGGTCTAATATATTGTAAAGCTGATGCTCATCTTCATAGGCAACATGAATATCTAATTTTGTCCGACAGTACCGAAACAATTCACTGATTTCATTTTAGTGTTCAAAAACTTTTGATTCAGGTCTGCTTGAATGACATTTAATACTATTACAATTTTAAAAAGTTTAGCATAACACATGTAGCTCATGCAAAAAATAGTCTATCCCTTACAATATTCAAAAATAATTGACAATACAATACTTTCACTCATTCTTATTAATTTTTGTCGCACAGTCACCAAAATGAGGTCTCTTTTTACTTAATATACACTCTATAACAAAAAAATCAACAGAGTTGTTCGAATGAAATGAAATTTCACCTGCCCAAGGACAACACTGATATAAGAAAGTGATTACAAAATGAAAGCAAAATAATTATTACTCAAAAAATCCTAACTGAATGGAGGTTTTAGTACCCTGTAAAGCCACCTCTAGCGTGAATGTAAAGAAGGATACAGGGGAGCATTGAAGATAAGTCTTGCATAATGTTTTATTTCATTTTGTATCACAGTTACAGTAAACATGCCACTGATTCAGAAAAACTCCTAGGCTGTCCAACTTAACATCCCATGCAATCCTAGATGGGATCCGTCTTTGGCAACTCAGGAGATCGAACAGGCTAGAGGAGGAGATAATGAGGAAGATTAAGTTCTCTGACACACTTGCTCTGTATGGCTGACCTGTCTTGTTAGAAAATGACTCATGGTAAGCCTTGCGATAAAGGCTAAGACACGTGACTGAAACATGGCACAAACATACTGGAAGGTTGGTTTGGTTTTGTAGATTGACATTCGGGGTGATCATGTAATGGTATCATATGCTATGGCAAAAGCAGGACTGGGGCTTCTCTTTTTGGTGCAGTGTCCAGATAGTCTTTAACGAAGTATCCAAATTCATTTCGGGCAATGATGACAATAATGTACACTTGTGGAGACCCCACTGTGAATGCCCTTATACATAGTGCCTGTGGTCTTCAGCTGCACATCACAACCACAACTGGAGTGATATCATGAGGTACTATTGTATACAAAACATGGTCACCCCTAATATCCCCCCTGACATAACCCCCAAGGGCCCCTTGCTTCTATCATTTCAATGACTAACCAGATGGGAGTCCCTCAGGAAAGATCCAGCCTGACTGTATGTGCGTGGCGTGCTTCAGACTCATGTGTTAACTCGCCTAACAGGGCACCTAGGAGCCATTTTTTTAACAGAAAAATGCTCTGTCACACACAGTTGAGGTGTCGAGGAACTTCCTCTTCCACATTACCACCTTCTCTGGACGGTTCAATTCCCTCATTTGCCATAGATCAAGCATATCTAAGATCCCTTTGGATGGTAAGTTAAATGGCCTACGTCTTTGATCTAAATAATGGCACCTTTACAATAAATGTGGAATGAGAGGACATAGAACAGTGTATGATACTTTTACGCCTCAACCTTGGCCAGTATTGCTTCTTACATTTGTGC
Organism: Uloborus diversus; assembly: GCF_026930045.1. Lineage (NCBI taxonomy): Eukaryota > Metazoa > Arthropoda > Arachnida > Araneae > Uloboridae > Uloborus > Uloborus diversus. Next base: position 63,840,664 of record NC_072734.1, on the reverse strand, counting down.
TCGAGGTGACACAACAGCGTGGTAAAACCTCCATTCATTTGAGATTTTTCCTGTAGTAAAGGATAATTTTGCTTTCATTTTGTAATCACTTCCTTATACCCACTTTATCCTTACGTCCTGATTTAATCTAAATTATTTCGCCAGCAGAAATTCATGCATTTTTTAAAATTTTTATTATCATTATTAAAAATGATTCCTGAATTTTGTTTCATGCATTTAATTTTAAAAAGTAATCTTCCTAAGACTATTTCAAAGAATGAAAATCTAGTACACGCAACCTAAGTTGAAAATATTTTTTCTTTTTAGCTATAAAAAAATGACTATACAATTAAGAGGTTCCTAAAAACACACAAAATACGTTACCAAAATAATTAACACGTTACTGTAATGAGATGCTTTTTATCACTTGTGGACTAAACAATTTTGTTCTTCATTAGGGTTCAACTTAGAAGTGAGGTTTATTGGCAGCTTGTTGGGTCTGCTGTTAGCAGACAGCTGCATGTGCACTGTCTGCATATGCGTCTTGAGGTTTCCAGGCCAGTTGAAGAGTTTTTGGCACACGGTGCACTGAAACCTTCGATTGAACGGCTTGTGCATGAGTAAGTGTCTCTTCATGCTGTGTTTCGTGGAGTACGTCTTCAGGCAAATGGGACACACATTTTCCATAGCTGGAGAGAGTGCCATGGTGGATGGAAGTCGTTGCTGAAGGTAGCTGTTGTATTTCCGTAAAAACTCTTCCACGTTAGCGACTTGACCATCTGTTGATGAATGAATATAATCAGTTGTAATCTAGGTTGAACAAAACAGATTCATTTCTGAAAGCAGACACTGAATCACAAGCCATTTACTTGAGTAAAAAGTAAAATTATATTAAACATAAGAGGAATATATACAATAGTGATATTAAGAAGTTAACTATTAAGGTTTTAATACAGTGATGGGATTGAAATCTATCTTGGGCTTGTGACCAATTAATAATAAATTGAGCTTGGAGCGGGAAAGTCCCAGATTGTAATCCCAGTGAAGTCATTGCTTTGTGAAACAAAAGTAGTGTCATATTATTTAATCCTTGTCCAATGGTCTCAAGGGAGTAATTCTAGATTTTTCTTATTCAGTACACAAATGCAGGGTAAAAGCAATAAAATTCCTGTAATGAAGAACTGCTACACCCATTTTTTTCTTTGTTCTTAGAATACTTGTGATAATGTAGGCTATGGATGAGACATAAGGCAATGGATTCTGAATCGAAAGGTTTCGGACTTGGACTATGATGCTGCCAAATACTAATTGAGTACATGTGGAGTATGTGCTCATTAAATTTGTAAGTCCAAAAATCCAGTGGTCAGTCACCAGCTATTACCACAGGTGCAAAATTGCTCGGATCTTTCTTTCCTGTTCAGAACTGGGACTAAGTTGTGGAGGTGGTACCACAATCAATCGAGGTAAATGTTGGATTCCTCTCCATTTGAGGGCTTCATTTCTCAGAAGCGGCTTTCTTATGTCTTAAATTTTCTCGCCATATAAATGTTGCAAAGGTCTCCCAACTGACAACAACAACAAAATAACGTTTCAATATCTGAAACTGTTCATTGAATACACTGAATTTATTCTAAATTTCTAGTGACAATTTCTCAAACTGACCATACAAATTTGGCTTTATACTAAGAAACTGCATTAAAATTAGGAATTGACTGCAACAATTTGGTACTTAGCTTAAACTAAGCTTAGCCTTTTGTCTCAGTCCACTGATAGGACCTTTTCACTGAATGGGAGAACTAGGCAGAGGCCTAGGGCCCATGCTTTTTAAGGGTCCCCAAAAGTCTAAAATTGAAACAGCCAATGGCCAAATTTGCATAAGATTTGACTACAGAGGCACCAAAAAAACCACCTGGGCCTATAAGCCCCAGTAATCTTAATCGGGCTCTGCCAATACTGCAGGTTGGATAAATTTATTCAAGTTTACTTGTTCAACTAATTTAATTCATTACCTATTTTCTCCAAGTTCAACAAACTAAAAACTCTATTTTCAATTGAAGTATATTTATACTAAAAATAGATTTTGGTGTACTATGTTGCTAGTTAAAAATATGAAACTGTTCCAATTTTGACTATCAAGAATTTTCTACTGAACTCAATGCTATTTGCCATGGTCAAGAGTGTTTTCATTTTTAAAATGTGGTTATAGTTAAATTATATTCATTTTATGTTAAATTTAAAATTAATTAAGAGATCTTCAAATAGTGACCTTATCATTAACTCACCATTTATTATCTTGAAACATTTTTATGTTCAAGTAGCATATCTTATTGACATTAATATTTAATTTAAAGTACTTAATGATGCGCTACTTCGATTATTACAATGCCTTACAACCTAAATATCTTGAAATAGATTTTGTTTTTAGCAGCATAGGTAATCTATATAGGGTCTTGGGTCATTAAACACAAAACAAAAACAATAATTTTTTTTTAGATAAAAATTGGAGAAGTAAAAAGAAATGATAAATTCAAAGCAATAAATCAGTAAAACAGGGTTCTCCTTTCCTTCTTTTACGGGTTATTCTGTTCAGAAAATTTTAAAAAGTGCCATCATAGTTCCAAACTGCAAACTGCAAAAAAAAAAAAATGTTTTTTTTTCCTCTCAGTCTTTAAAAAAAAAAAAAAGCCAAAAGCTTAGGTGTTATAGTCAATATTTTCACAAGGACAAGCCTAAATGGGCCTAGGAGAACTAGTAGCCAGTCTAGTACAATCTGTTGCTAGTCGTCACTTTATTATGAGCTCTTTCAGAAAATTGTGATTTCAGTTAAAAAAATATTACATTATACAATACATATTCCCCCATGATTTAGTTTAGTGTTTAATTATTACCAACATTAGAGCTTTTACAAATAGCTTCGTGGTATACAGTATCTTCATTCATTTTCATTGTTTTTACGCAAAATATTTAAACAAATTAAGTGAAGAAAATTTAAATTTGAAATGCAAAAGGTAACACAAAAAAAGAGCTTTATAAAAAAGAGCTTAAATATGTATAAATAATGCCTACTACTTACTTTTCAGGGCTAAAGGTATTTTTTGGCAAAAAAGTATATGCCTGATATTTCATGGAACATCATGTCTTACAATAAAAAAATATGTACAATTTTAATACTTAACACAATTTTTAAGTGAAGAACAGTGGTTTGTTGTTGTTGAAAGTACTATCCACACAGAAAACTGTTTGCAAATGAGCTGAACAAATTACATTAATTCAAAAACCAAACACGTATATGTGAAGTTAATTAGTAAAATAGACATGCATGTTTAAAACAAACTTTGAATCAAAATGCATAAAAAGTTTTATCTCAGCAGTTTTAATTATAATGTGTAAAAATTCATTTTTATTCAATTTAATTTTGTGTATGATTTCATTTTTTCAAATAATTTGTTATTTTAACTATCATTTAGAAGAGGTGGTGAAATTTTAACAAACAGTACAACATTCTAGCTAAATCCCATCACTGTATTAATAAAAAGACTTAACTATTAAACTAATATTTAGTAGCTGCATAAAAGCTTTAAATTCGTACATACTAAATGTTAAAGCATTTTTTCTTAAAAGAAAAGCAATCTTTGCAATTTTTCAAGTGGATACATGAGACAATCAAAATGACAGAGTTTTCACTGATGTGTGAAAGATTTAAATAACTAAAGATAAAACCACTGATGAAGAAATGTGTAATCATGGTTTATAATAATTAACCTTTCCTGAGAAAACATGAAAAGTAGTAAATCAAAAGAAATCAATTAATTTTCATATTTACCAACATTATCTGATTAAGATTTTTTTGATTAATCAATTGAAAGCACGATAAATGTTCTATACTTTTTATATGTTTATACTTTTATGTTATAAGTACTAAAAGTAATAAAACAAGCTTCTACACAAGTGAAAATAGGAATAATCCATTAGCACTAGAAATAAAAAACTGATAACATGTGAAAAGAAAAGCAGCAGAAGCATTTTGTATTAAAGAATGAAAGAGAACAGAATTAAATTTGACAACATAAACTTGCTCACACAAAAAATTTAATAAGCAAGCCCCCCCCCCCCTTTCATGATTTCATTTCATTGGCAGCTAAAACAACTTATATCAGTTTCTAAGGAAACAGACAAAGAATTTGGAAATGCAATATTAAATTTGAAAGCTTTAAGCTATATATCCAAGTTTGTTATGAATAAATGCAGCAACTGAAGAGCTTACTTACTGAATGCAGGCAACCTGTGATTATTGTATTTTTACTTAAGCTCACAAGCTTAGTTGCAAAAAAAAAAAGCAACTGCCTTTTTGTTCTGCTTGTTTGCATGCAAATTTAGCACTGCAGAACATCCTTCCACATCAATTTGTGGTCACACTCATATAAAAAAAAGGTTTGCTGAAGTTCTCTCATAGTTTAACTATGCAGTTTTCATAATCCCAACATTCAATAACTACAGCAGGCAAGAATGACTACTACTTTTGTTGAACCATGCACAGGGCTATTACCATAAGATATACTTCATATACGCCATACACTCTCAAATATTTTTAAAACATATTATGCAGATGATCGCATACACATATTGTACATAATGGGTTACTGGGAGTATATACCCTAAGAACAATTAATAGGAACATCACTGACGAGTGACGATTCAACTAGATTACATCTAGATTCACTTTAATTCAGGGGTGATAGTGGACTCAAGTAAAATGTTTTGAAGACAGCGAAATTTTCTGAAACTGTGAGGAAGCTCGACCCCCCCCCCCCTCCCCGTAAAAACTCTTCGAAAATGCATACAAAAATCATTGAAATCATTAAAAAAAATTAAGTTTTTTTAAAAATAATTTTTCGGTTTTAGGATGTGTTGTCAGCCAAAAATATTTGGAAACCGCAACCCAAAATTTTTTGAAATGTTCGGATAATAAACACCCCTGATTCAACTACAAATAGAGTTCACTAAGTTCACAACCTGTTGTCATAACAATTCATGTTCTCATACATTTTTATGTTCAGCTCGCTTTCACAATTGAGGTTATCAGAAGCAAAGGCATGTAGGTCGACTTTTTAAAGTTCTGAGTAAAATGTGTTTAAAGTTCAGATCCTAGGTAGGCTTTCATTGATTTTTTTTTTTTTTTTTGAAATTGAGCAGTGTATCAACATCTACCATGGCTATGAGTACCATCTCTTGCCCCAGAGCAGAAGAGGGGTTTTCCTACTATTTACACTAGTCATCTCCAAATTTTTATTTTGGCACTTACATCCCTTTGCTTCTCACTGCCTCAATTGTCTTCCTTCAGAATTGCCTTCAATGTAATTTCAGTAATGTTTAGTCAAAAGAAACTTTTGTTGCAGAAAGAATATGGCCATTTAAATATGCATTTCATTAAATTACAGAACTAAGAGATGTAAATACAAACATATAAATAGATTCATATTTTAAAACTAAGTCTCCAGAAACATTCACACAAAATTATTTATTACTATGAATACTGTATTTTCATAAATACAGCACAACCTTGAAAATCCAGACAAGTTGGGAAGGATTATTCCCAGATTTTAGAGGTGATACTAACAGGGGCAACCCAAGCTGAAATTTTTGTAAAGGGAGACATTCTAAATTCACCAAAAGAAACGTCAAATTTTCCCAAATGATACAATATAAGTATGCACATTCTTGCATCTAACACATTAGACATAATTTTTAAAAACTTATAAAATAGTCTCTAAATCTATCAGATAAAGACATTTTTGGAAGGTCACATTGACCTCCCATCAGGGTGCCTCTGATTACTAAAAAAAAAAGATTTTTTTTCAAAAATTGCTTCAAAAATTCAAAATAATTATGACATACAAAATTCAACCTAGCTGTAAAAAGACCAAAAGTATGCACATTCCTTCTTCTAACCCATTAGACATTCGGCATAATTTTAAAAGACTTGTAATGTTGTCTCTAAATCTACCGGATAAAGACATTTTGGGGAAGTCACAGTGACCTCCCAAAGATATTACTAAAGAAATTTTTTTTCGGAAAGTTGCTTCAAAAATTGAAAATAATTATGCAATATAAAATTGAAACAAGCTGTGAAAATAACATTTGAAAAGATCAAAAATAGTAGAAACACTACAGCAAAAGCTGAACTGTCTGGAAAAAGTGGGAATTACAGAATTTCAGATGTATGAACAGGGCCATGCTGGCACACCGGGACGAATCCCGGTGTGCGTCCCCTTCTACGGTGCCTTTTCCTCAACGAATGTAAAATTCTATTGAAACTAGTTCGAAACAAAATATGTAGTTAAAAAAAAAGAATAAACATAAAGTACAAAAACTCAGCAAAAGCAACAAATTAAATATTAAAACCTTGCACCATTCAAGTAGAATATAGTCAAAGGAGGAAAACTAAGTGTCTGCATCAAGATACTGGTTTTCTGGTCTTCCAGTCTCAATAAAAAACAGTAAATTACCCTCTGTCATTCATCTCTGTTTACACCTGATGATCATCCCTCCTTTTCCCCCCCTGCCTTTTCCCTGGAGTAACCAGATGGTTTCTATTTTCTGTTTAAATGTTCCTTAATAATAGTTGATAAGAAGCATTGATGAAGTGAAGGGGGGAAAAAAGCAATGGTCATGGTCACTTAGTTTGAAAAGTTTTCTAAGAGCAATAGGGATTAGCTATAATAATGCCGCCTTCAGACAATTCGGCACCCTGGTGCCACTAGCCGACCGAAGCTTAGATCATTGAGAGAACGGTCTAAGGACCGAAGAGGGGGGGAGGTCAAAGGGGCAATGGCACCATGCGCTGAGATCTGAGAGGGCACCATAAACTAAACTTTTTCTAAATAACAATTAATTATTATTTCTTAAATTTTATTCTTTTTTAAATGTTTTTTTTTTTTTTTTTGAATAATTATACAATATATGTAATATTCAGTATTAGATTTAATATCCTGTCTTAATGGTCGGCACTTTTTCTACCATTCTTTTTGAAAAAGGAGAGGAAGGGGGGGGGGGGGGGCGGCACCAAAAAGAAATTTTCTCCCTGGACGCCGAGTAAAGAGGGGCAATCTCCCTGCGCGCCAGTTATGAGAGAGAGGGCGCTATAAATTAAGCTTTTGCTGCATTATAGTTAATTTTTTTTACATTTCATTCTTTAAAAATTTTTTAAAAAAAAATCTTTTAAAAAGCAAATACTATACAGTACACACTCGTTTTATGCAGGGGTTACGTTCCATGGAAATGTAAAAAAGGGGGTCGTTATTTCCCAGTTCGTTGATCTTTTTTTTAAATGTAATTAGCTAATGCTAATAACTTTCTTTGTTTTTTTTTTATTTCTTTTTGTTTTTTTATATTTTATATTGTATACCCAAGTTAAAGTACAGTCCAGACTTAATGAATCAGAGTTTAAAAAGTTATTTTTCGAATATGTTTTCAAATTGTGGTCACTTATTACTTTGTGATTATGTTGCATATTATCATGCTTATAAAAATGCTCTGTCATCAGTACTCTTATATTAAAAAAACTGGGCTGAATTAACCTATTAGTTAAACAAGGTTTAGTTTAGGGCCCCTGCTTTGTTGGGGGTTCCCAACTCAAGAAAAATTGCATGATCCTAAAAATAGCAAGTAGAAAAGATAAATCTCATTTTAAAATGTTTGAAAACCTTGAAAATTTGGAAAAGTTTGGCTACAAACCTTAAATTTTAAAACTTCTATCGAATGGGGGGAATAAGAAAATATGTCAAATTCATCTAATTGCTACATCCTGCATCAAAAATTTAAAAATCAAGGTTATCACGTTTCTGTTACACATTACTTGGGGAAAAACTTTTTGTGAAGCACATGTTTTCATACCTTGCTATTTATTTAATCCCGAACATGGGCGCCCATATGCAAAGTTTCAAGGGGGGCTCAAATATTTTCCCCGTGGTTTAGCTGGATATTTCCCCCGTGGTAACTGATTTCAGGACAGATTAGAGTCATTAAAATTTGACATTTTTGATAACTTATTCATTAATGGCTGGAGAAGAAATGTTTTTACATTTTTACAAAGAAAAAAGTACTAAAAGTAAGGAAGTTCTAATTTCAAAGGCGCCCATATAGGGGTGCACGGGGGGGGGGGGGGGGGGGGGGGGGGGGGGGGGGCTTGAGCCCTCCCCTGCACCCCTATATGGGCGCCCTTGATCCCGAATACCAAGGGTTCTTAAACTTTTCCAAATCGCTGCACCCTTTGAAGAATTAAATTGTTCTTATGGCACCCTGTGTATATCATATACATTTATATTGATACTATGGACACTTCATGGTACCCCTAGCAGCATCCTTCTGCGGCAACCAGTTGGAGAACCCCAGCCGAATGCAGTATTTTGTAAATTCTTTTGTATTGCTTGCTTTTATTTCACTTCTGCATGTTGTTAATCTGTTCAGTTAGTATGAACAAAAAATACACAACCTCTGTTCCTTTTAATTTTCTAGCCTGCACTACTTGTAATTAAAAAAAAAAGTTGCAATTAGAAATCTATAGCTTATTCTTTCATTTAATTTTAAAATAGCTGTTTCTTATAAGGTTAAAACAATACTGTAAAACTATACAACCAAGTACTAAAATATCAGACACTGTAAAGTGCAAATGAAGTCCTTAAATCCTTTTTCATTGCTCTCGAGTCCTTCAGAATAATTAGATAAGTCTTTGAAACTCTTAAGCAAAGTGTGTTTCAATTTATTTCTTATGAAATGCTTAAATAATGAACTATCCAAATGGGCACTAGCATTATGTTGCTATCTGATTACCTATTTTCTAAATCCGTGCACCATTTATTCTACCCCTCACTTATAGAGGAGCCATTTCACCACTCTCATATTATTATTCCCCCTCTTAAGGTCAACCCAAAAAAGAGACCAGGTAAGAACAACAACTTTCCCCAGAAGCAATATCTTTCTTCCTGAAAAAAAAATGCCCACCAGATCTGTGAACATTTATCTGAAAATACTAGCGCTTTAGTGCCTAGAAAGAGTAGTGTGCCAACCGGTGCTTTTCCCCCGCGATTCTTGAAGACAAATTTTATGAAAACCGCTAGAGGGCAGTGCGGTCAGAGTGCACGTTCAATTTCGTAATGTTTACATTAGTAGACGTGGGATTATGTTACAATTTAGTTCCATGTTTCTCTTTTTTACCTTTGTTGCATGAATGTTTCATGAAACAGCGTTTAAGACTTTTAATGGCGGCATCAAAGTTAAACATTAGAAGAAGTAAAGTTTCATCTTGTCTCGTACCAGGGTGCAAAAATGGGTACAAAACATGCAAGGAAAAAGTTTGGCTTTTTAAAGCTCCAGCAGATGAAGAAAAACTAAAGAAGTGGAACTCGTTAATTCCCGGGTTAGATAAAGTTTTTGATAAATATTACTCAATTTGTGCTCTGCATTTCGAAAAACATTTTATTGAAATGCATTTTAAGCACATTAAAAATGGTGAGGAAGTTTTGATTCCTCAGGGAAAACCTTTTTTGAAACTGAGGCAATTCTGACAATTTCCCCAAATCTGCCAAAATACTTTATTAAAAAATTAACAAAGATTAAAAGAAGGTAATTTTATATGCTTCAAAAAATAAATGAACACCCATGAACAAATAGCACTTATTACAGAATTTGTCTTTTGCGCTGAAATAAGTTCAATCCGAAAAACGGGGCTTTTAAACTGCGAAATCAGCATGCAATCACTGATTTAAAACGAGTCTGATTGAGAAGCATAAGGTACTCCTCGAGTGCAGCGCCATCTGGATTTTCCTCAGATATGATCTCACTTTTTCTCCGTTGATCGGCACACTACTCTTTCTAGGCACTATACTAGCGCCCCCCAACTAGTTCTTATACCGCCGTCTTCAGAGGCCCAGCACGGGCCTGTGCATACATTCAAAATTGTTGAGTGTGTGAAAATTAAAGCTCATTTAAACGTATTGAATGTTATTTGAATACAAGAACCTAAAAAACACAAGTTTATGATTATTATTTCAGAATAGAAGCAACAATTAACAAAAATCACAATTGTAACTTCATTGCCTTAGATTTAAAAAAAAAAAGAAAAAAAATACTTGAACACTTCCAGTTTTTAGAAATTTCCAGATTTTCATGGTTGTAATGTATCAGTCAAATACTGATATTACTCAAAATAAGCAATAAGTGAACAGTTGGATACGTGTTCTTCTTCAATCTACATCTTCAAAATAAATAAATAAACAATAACAATAATTAGGACAGATAAAACTTACACAACTTTGTAAAACTTATTTTCTGAAACAGAGCCCTTAAATGTTGAACTAATTAGTGATATGCATGAATCATGTTCTAAAAGTTCAGTTGTTAGTGTGTTTATTTTCATAGAAATGCATTTATTAGCTCAGATTTTTAATGGAAACCATCCAACCACCCTGGTTAATTAGGAAAAACTAACATACGGACCCCCTGCTTTTAAGTTAAAAACATTTAATTAAATAAGTATAAATTTTATATTTTTTTAACGTTAATTTTTTTAAAAATAATTTATACTAAATGAATAAAATTAAAATCATTTCAAAAAAGAAATCCTCACAAAATACTTAAGCTACCAAGTAGTTAAACTAACACATTAAAGTCGACTTTATGTCTATGAGTGCCGGCAGGTAGTGCATTTTCACATCCTAGGTTTAAACAATAAAATTTAACAGAGAAAGGACTATCTACAAATACTTTAAAAGCTATAAAATAGCAGAAGGATGATATTTAGCCCAAAAGCCTCTATCATATAAACAAGCAATGCCGGTCTGAAATTATGTAGCACGGATAATTGTTGAGAAAGATCCCCAAGTAATGAGTCTGAGGGCATTATTTTGAGCAACATCAAGTATAAACAAAGTACTAAAAGAGGCAGTAATCAAAACCTCAGCAACATAGTCAAAAATCGTTTGAATGACCAAGTTGAAAGTTAAAATCAAAGACATTTTTTGAAATATCCCATTATATTTCAGTGAGTCTCTTTAGTAAAGAAAGCCATCCAGTAGCATTTTTGATGATGTTTGAGACTGGTTGATTCCAATTTAATTTTGTATCCGGAGCAATATCTAAATAATTAGCGCAGTTGGATATTTGAAGACACTTGCCTTAGACTAATTTGGTGGTGTTTGGTACTCAGAGTAAAAAGTACAGTTTAATAAAATGTCCGGGGCAGCATTTTTGTATTTTCAGTTTTCTGAAAGTCAGGGCCAGTATTTCAAACGATGAGGAACATCAACATACAGGAGAACCTGTACATACGGTCAAGCATTTGAGATGGTACAAATAAAGGCATTTATCATAAGGATGACTAAGCCAGGACTTAAAACAGATCCTTGTGGGAATCCTTGAGCAGTTTGCCGGAACCAGATTTTTTCATACCATATGAAACATTTATAAGGGAAAGGGAGGAAGGCAGGTGCGGATACAGACAGAATTCTCGGAGGGGGCCATTTGGAAAAATACAATGCTTAGGAAAATTTTTTTAATTTTACAAACATTAATATAGCCTACCTTTAACGAGAGCATTTTTTAAGAAATTTTCAATAGGCGACACAAGTAGTAGATTTTAAATGAAGTTTTTTTTTTCAATTTAAGCTAGGAAAGAGGGTATAAAAAACTATACTTGAAACTTCCGCAGTGTGGTTTTATGGCTCCCCGGCATTGTTTTTATATCCTTGTTAGACTTCAAGGAATAATAAGGATTTTTTTATATTTAGCTCTAAAAACGGTTTTTTAACTATTTTTGAAACTTTCTCAGGGTGGCCATGGCCCTTCTCTCATTGTTTTCCTTACTGTTAGACTTTGTATATATTACAGGCCCGTGTCCAGATTTTCATAAAAGGAGGGGTTTTAATTTTATATGTGTGTGTGGGGGGGGGGGAATCCCTCACAAACTTTAGTTTTAAGACAAATTGCTGATCCCAGTATGGCCTCTATACTTCTGAAAGGACTGCCCCCCTCCCCCCTAGAAAGATAATTCTGGCAGCAGCACAAGTGATCAAAGTATTCCTTCGCTTTACAGGTTCACTTTAAGCAAACCTTGCTTGTTTTTTTTTAATTAAATATGTTTACTGTGATGTATACTGCAATAAGTATTAAAAATTGCAGCAATTTCGTAAAATTGCACAATTACATATCAAATGGCTTTTTTTCATATTTTGTCCATCACTTTAAATAATATTCAAATTCTTCTAAGTAACATTTTAGGATGAAAGTAGAAAAAAAATAAATTTTTATAAAAGAGTGTAAAATAAATATTTATTCTCTTTTCTCTAGCATGTATTACAGTCAGTTTTGTAAAATATTTTCACATGAATAAAAAACAACAAACTCAAAAAAATGTTTTTAAATACTAGAAAACTTTGAATTTGAAGAAGGAAGTATTTTTTCTTAAAGAGTACTTTATTAAGCTTATTACTACTAATATAACTACAGTGAAGCGAAGGATTGTCCAAAACATTCAGGAATTGAGGTGTTTGGACACCTAATATTTTGGATAACCCACTATTTTTCTTTTTCTTTAACTGCACCAGTATTACAGGAGCAATATGAAACAAAGAAACAGTGATCTTAAAGGCAAAGCTGCAATTTTTTTTTCAACAAATGAACTTAAAATAACACAAAGAAATGACTAGCTTAGTTAGTGTCTTAGCAACAATTTTCTTTTTCACAGATGTCACTTAAAACGATCATGCACTAAACTATTTAATTCATCAATTTTGGTACAACAATTGTGCACTAAAACCGAGAAAATGAGCTATGTTTAAAAAAAAAAAAACTCTGTAAAGTTAAAATCACTAAGCAGAGTATATTTAAAATCTAATCTAAATTATCACGTGAGAATAAAGTGAGAAGAATAGCAAATATATTTGACCAAAATATATAAGAAACTTATCTTGGAGTTGTAATGCCATGAAAAAAAGAAGAAAAAGTTAAGGTGGTTAAATACAGGGACACATCAAATGGTTTCTTCATTTTCAAAACACTATATTTTCCAAAATAGTACAGAAAGTTCTATCTGAGACTTACTCAATCTGGGTTTCAAGGATCCTTGCAAACCTAGGTCCTTTTCGTAGAAAAAAGAATAAAAAGTTTTGAGAGTTTTTAAAAAATTATATTGCACAAGTGAAGGATGAATGAAGATGATTTTATGCTTTACATTAAAGTTCTGTGGAATTTCACCAGCTACAACACGTCAGCTGTAACCTTAGTACACAAACAAATATGTTTGATGCTAATAACAAAACTGCATTCTGACAAAGTTTAAATTGTACATTCTACAAACGTTTTTCACATGCTCCTGGGGTCACTTGTCCTAGCAATAGCAGAGTTTGTTCTATGCATTAAAAATACAAAAGTGACGATCAGCTATAGGCTCTGGCCTCAACTAGCCTTTGGGGCCCGGTCGAAGTCAATTTATCAATCTTTAATAAAGGTCAAGATTCTTCTTAAGGCTGGACATGCCATTGCAAGCAACCACTGCTTCCGAAAAAATTGCTCTTAATGTCGACAATTTCAAATTTAGTATGTCTTATGGCAAAGTACGAACATATTTCCACAGTTTTTCAACTGCCTTGGCATTGTAGGGGTAATCTAAATATGGATTTAATAAACCCTCAAAAGAAAAAGCCTCTTGCTCTGCATACCATGGCAGTTCTTCGTTGTAATTTCTTACTAAATACATGTTGCATTATTATAACAAATGAACATTTTACAAATCCAGTATTAATTTGCAGTGCAGTTTTCTCAAAGTCATTGAGCAAATACTGCCGCCAACAATGAAGGGAATGAACAAGCAGACTCCCTTGCCAAGAAATATCGATACCACTTCCCTGACATAACACGTTCTGATGCAAATGTTGTTGCAAACCAAAAGCTCCGCGGAAAAAATGGTGCCTTCCTAAACTAAACCTCGACGGGGAGATTACCACAACTGTTAGCAGATCATGGACAGGGCACATGAAAGGAGTGAAGGTCCTGCCTGATAAATCCAGAACCTAAACAGAATGTAGGCACTGGCCTAGAACACGGCTGAATCCGAATCTTTGATTGCAAATTTGTTGCCTCGACCCTCTTCCAAATCGACTCCAATGACTGCGAGGACACTCTTTATTATACAGAAAAGGCCAAAGATGTGGCCAAGGCTGCACTCCATGTTTTTAGCTATATCTAACTTCTCCCCCCTCCCCACGTCTTGCACTTGGTGCATGACAACTCTTGCTGCCAACTGGCCTCAACCAGAGGTACTCAAGCAGGGGGGGGGGGGATCATGGCATAGACTGGCTTTACAGTTTTCAGAGGGGGAATTTGAGGAGTTTTGGTTCTTTTTTGGAGGTGCTCCATAGCAGTTGAGGAGATGCAACACTGTCTTTCAGGGGGACGGTTATCCCAGTTCGATCAATAAAAATGATCTGAGTTTACAAGTCTGATCCAACAAAAATAATTTTTTACAAAATGCAAAACTCAAAAACAGAGTTTTAGGACAGATTTCTTTCTTTCTTTCTTTTTTTTCTAAAATAATAAGTTATGGAGAAGTTATAGGTAATGATTTAAAACCTCTCAACCTCTTAACTATAGTTACTGATATTAATTTTTAACTGATATTACTGTTTAAAAAAAAACCTCCTTAATTTGTAACTCCTGGTTTCCTAAATATGCAACATCATTAACCCTTGAAGTTGCACCATTGTTTCTATGAAGCTGCAAAATGTAATAGTTTCGAAAAAAATAGAACTTTGAAAACAAATGATTCCCTGCGTTGTATTCCTATAACAGCTTACATTTATTAATCAGAAAACAAATGTTCTTTTCTAAAGTGTTTTGTCATGTCATATTTATACGCAAAACGTTTGGGACACACAGAACAGCAAAATACTTGGCGGGTAGGTGCATGAAGAACCATATGTCTCGTCAGATTACTTCTGAATGAAAAATGTCTTTTGCATATTGGGCAGATGTTACGTTTGTTTTTAGAAATATCTGGAAAAAAAAACAAAATGAGTTTGATAACATTGAAAAGATGTATATAAATAATACAAATGTATGGCACTTTAAAAAAAAATGAAACTGAAGTACATTTTTGACAGAAAGTACAAGAATACATCGCTTCAAAAGGCCTTGTGTAGGTTTTACCATAGTTAGCTTATACACTTCAAATAGCGCTGATTGAATCACCAAGATGTGGTTCAAAAGGATCTTGGATTTTCAATATGCACAGAGAAAAATAACTGATGCTCTACTTAGAGAGTAGTTCCTTTTCATAATTTCTTTCCGAATACATGCTGCACTATTACAAAAGATAAACATGTTGCAAATTTGAACACAATTTATTTCTCCTGCATTGTTGCCATTTAAAAAAGACATTGCAATCATATTGATAAAATTGGCATCAACAATACTAACTTGATAATTTAACAGCTCCATTCATGCAACAACCAGATTTTATAAATTGCACAAGCAGACAACTTGGGGATAGAAAAAAACTAATAATATTGCAAAGCAATAAGTTATGAATAAGTTTGAAAGTAATAATCTAAAATTTAATAAAACTTTTCTGCACAATACTTAATAACATTCCTAAAATAATAATAATAAAAAAAAAATCTTTGATCTGTCAGCAAAATTATCAGCTTTTAAAGCAGTGCCACTATTTTTCCCAGGTCCCAATATATAGTATTTTCAAAACAATAAAATCTTGGAAAATGAATTAATTACATTGATCATCCTGAAAAATGTACATTTTTACAGTGTTTGAACATGTCATGTTTATACGCGAAACTTTTGGAACACACGGAACAGAAAAATACTTGTCGAACAGGCTAATGAACAATCATATGTCTCTTCAGATTCTTTTTGTATGAAAAAACTCTTTTGCATATTGGGCATGAATTGACGTTTTGCATATTGGGCACGCATTGAAAATTTTCAGAAGAATCTGTAACAAAGAAAAAACTCTATTAAGCCTTAAATGTTTGCAAAGATTACTTAATATATAAATGCAGGGGACTAGTAAAGGAATGAAAATTAACTTCGTTTACGATAAAAAGTACATCCCTCCCCATGGCTTCAGGCAAAGTCCAAGGCAGTATGGTTAAACTCCAACCTACTGAATCACCAAAATTTGGTTCAGAAAGCATTCATACCAAAATATTCAGTGAAAGTAATAAGCAAATATGTTTGTGTTCCTCAAACAAATATTATCCAGAGCTCCATAACCTTTTTAAATTTCATTTTATTTATCTATTTTTATTTTATTTTAAATTTTCAACAATGCAATAAATTACATCAGTAGAAAAAACAGCAAACCAACAGACAAGTTTAATTTTGCAGGGATGTAGAGCTTCCAAACAACAATCGTGCTTAATGGTTTAAATTTTGCTGTAACAGAATTTAACCTAAACGAACATTAGCTTGTTTCTTGACTTCAAATAAAAAACTAACTAAAAGTCAAATTAATGCTTTCAAATAGTTCTCAACAAATCTTGCAAGTATTATTTAAAAGGGTTGCAAATTTTAAAGGAACTTTTATTTGCATAATAGCATCCAGTTAATTAAAAAGTTCACTTTGTATGCATCATAGAAAAGGGTAACATAAGTTGATGCAAATAAAAGCACACAAAATAGCAGCCCAGCTTCAGGAGAAATTACTACCATTAGCAGTGTCAAGGGAAGAATGTTAACATGAATTTTAAAAATCTTCCTTTTTTTTTTTTTTTTTTGAATGACTCCATACAGTAATCTTTTGACATTTAAAGGGTCATTATTTCCAAAAAAAAAAACATGCGGAAGTCAAGATTATATTCGAAAAGTAAAAAATGATTCAATTCCATGAAATTTTACTTTAAATAGCAAAGCATTAAAAAAATATGACTGTTATTTATATGCATATGCATACAAAAAAAAATCTGAAATATATTCAACTGATAAATGAGTACAAATACATGTTAGCTTTGTAGGAAAATTAAAATTTAATTTTTGAGTGTTTGACAAAGATTTTATCTTTTCCACAAATGTGGATGTAAGATAAAGTAGCTTCCTCCTAATAGTGGAATAACTTAACAGGAAAAAGCAGTGGCATTCCCATAGGTGGAATCCCCCCACTCCATATACGCCATATACTCTCAAACATTTTTTAGACATATAGCGTATACCCTCAAGATTCATAAATTTTCATATTATAACATACTATGTATATGATCACATGCACAAATTGTGCGTAACGGATTACCGGGAGTATACCTCCAGAAAAAATGATGGGAACATCACTGATAGAAAGATAAGTCATCTTACTCAAGCAATTTTTACAGCTGCCTTTTTTGGCTCAAAATGATAAATGACTCTTCAAAACTTCAAACTGTTTTTCTTCAAAAAAAAAAAAAACTTATGAAACTAATAAATAAGTAAACTAAAAATTTAAAGCACTTACATTAAAGCTCCATCCTATATAAAACCAAAGAAAAAACAGGTAATAATGATTGCGAATCAGAAATATTGGTAAAAATATGAACTGCATCAAACCATGCCAGACGTTACACATATTAGAGCCAATTTTGCATGACTTGAAATGAATACCAAAATTAATGTTGTATGTGTTTATCAATATGATGTCACAATAGTTGCATGAAACTAATTTAAAAATTTGTCTCCTTAACTGCCACTCTGTATAAAGATTGTAACTAGCAAAGATATATTTTAGCTTTGCAACAAATTATTTCAGTTTTTATACATTTAGGATCAAACACTAAAAATTTTTTTTAATGTATTTACAAAAATAAAAAATGTATTTATGCATGTGTATATATAAACTCATGCTAAACTAATGAAATCATGCTACTTTGGAAAATTATGTCACTTTTCTTTCTTGAAGACAAACAATTTTATGAAAATAATAAATAAATGAATGAAAAGGATGCCATCCAGATAAATTTAGAATATTTATTTTATTTTATAATTTTATATACAAAACATGATATCTTCTGAGAATGTTATATAGTTATATTGCACAGACCCAGTATTGAAATAAATATTGCAAGCCATCACCTTGTTACACAAAAACTGAATCCGAAGAATTAAATAAAATATATATTCTGTACATAAATTAGGATAAATTCTAAACATAAAAAAGCAAATTAAAAGTAACTTTCAATATGTGGATACATAATGAATTGAAAATGTAAAACATAGTTATAAAACTCAAAAATTACTCAAAAAAAAAAAAGTTTTTGAGTCACATTTCTCAACATTTTTCAAACTTAATAAGGAACCCAGCAGTGTCATTAAATAATCACTAAAAAGTGTGAAGCATCTTTAGTATTTTTTTCACAATGAAGCAAAGTTTGAGCATTAGCATGTGTATAAAAATAATTTGTTTTTTGTTCAAAAAGTAACAAAATAAATATTTTTTCATAAAAATTTACAACTATGAAAGATCAGAGCCGTAGCTAGAGGGTCAGGCAATACCAGCACTAGAAAAATGCTTACTCATACAGAGATTTTTTTTTTTTTTTTTTGAGAAAATATTCCCCACAAATAAATAAATAAATAATATTACAAAAATAATAAAAATTAAAACAAATCTTAGAAAAAAAAAAAGAATTGCTGGGAGGAGATTTATAATTTGGTATCACTACTCCAATGTTATGGAATTACATGCAGAAGGTGGGTACTCAAAAGTATTCTTCCATGGAGAATTTTAAGAATGAAGTATCAAGCACAAGGGTGGGTCTAACTTCTAGTTTTAATGTAGTTAATTAGTACTCCTATGTAAGCACACAAATGGGGGGGGGCATAATAAGTGTAATATTTGGACACAAATAGGAGTCAGCAGGTTTTCGCTTCCCAATATCATGAAATTAAAATCTGCAAAACGAGGACATTATGACCTCCTTTTTTCACGGCCCCTCTATACTATCTGATGCTCGACCTAATCTTCATGCCTGCCTATAGGCTTGTAAAAGTTTTCTTATATCTGTTTACTAAATTAAATATTTAAATCTGTATTTCTGAAAGTAGTTTAGAACATGATCCACAGTAGAGACACTAGTTCTAAAAATTATAGTTTTCTGCTTTATTTTAAAATGATGTATGCATTTCTGGCATAGGCGGATTTAGGACTGAGTTCCTGGGGGGGAGGGGGGGGGCAGAATCTTTTTTCAGCAACATTTTTAACCCCCCCCCCCCCACATGTTTTGGTTTCTTTTCCTGTGATGCATAAGACCATGCTTTACTTTTTTGTGTGTCGTTTTAATTAATGTGTTTTTATATGCTGTCCTTCTTGAATTGACCTTAAGAGGGGTGACTGGTATCAAGAGAGTGACGCAAGGCTCCCTTTTAAGTAGGATATAGAAGATCTCCAATTTTAGGGGATCCGGGGGTTTCTCCCCTGGAGGAAATTTTGTAAAATGGATAGAAAATTCTGCATTTTAAAGCCTTATAAGTGTTAACTGGACAGACAAAAAATCTCGGGGAAAAAATAGACAAATATATATATTTATATTTTTAAGTTTTATGATTTAAATGTGCTTTGTGATGTAAGTTAATATTTTAAAAGAAATAGTGTACAAATTTAGAAAATAAGTAACATAAGAGTAACATACTACTTGAGTAAAAATGACAACAACGTGTATAAAGTACAAATAAAGTAGTATAAAAGAGTCAGCAAACGGTAGTATAAAAGAGTCAGTTTCGGGGCTGTCAAATGCAAGCCCCTTCATCAGTGCTAAAAAGAACTAAAAGTCCACACAATGTAAATTGGACGATGAATGAACAGAAAATGGAAGGCAGCAAAGTAAATAGGCATGGAAACCGGAAACATATGCGTCACAGAACAACAGCGACACCTATAGTGCGGAAAAACGTCACAAACAGAAAAAAGTTTTTTAAACATAAGATTTCCAAACACTGGGGAAAGGGGGAGTACTCGATAAATCATTAACTATTGAATCAGAATTTCTTCAAATGTAATAGGATTCCTAAAAATCTAAATCATAAATCGAGGAACACCCATGAATAACCTTGGCAGAAGAAAAATCGAAAAAATGATTGAAAGACCAACAGTGTTGTGCAATCGAGGCACGTTTTAAATCTTGCATCTTGACATAATTTTCATGTTCTTTAATACGGAATTTAAGAGAACGCCGGGTCGTTTTCGACTGCTTTTTTACAACATACTACTTATTTGAACAATTCATAATTTATACACTTGATAAGAAATAAAATTGAAGCACACTTTGGGTAGGAGTTTCAAAGACTTATCTATTATTTTCAAAGTTTGGTTGGTTAGATTGGGTGTTTTGGCACAAGAGCCCTAGTAGGTTATACTGCTCCAATTCTTTTCAAGGATTTTAGAACATTTAATAATTTAAGACACCTCATTTGCACTTTCCAGTCTCTGAAACTGAGTACCAGATTATACAGTTGTACAGTATTTTTCAAATTTTGTAAAATAACAGCTATTTTAAGTTTGAAAGAAAAAATAAGCTATAGAATTCTCATTACAATAACCTTTTTTTTTTAAATTATAAGCAGTGCAGAAAACGAAAAGGAATGGAGGTATCATTTTTTTTTCTGGGTTAAACAGATTAACAATATGCAGTAGAAGTAACATAAAAACAATCAATAAAAAAGAATTTCCAAAATACTGCATTTGGGATTAAATAAATAGCAAGATATGAAACATGTGAGTCGGAAAAATTTATTTCAAGTAATATGTTACAAACGTAAGAACTGTGATTTTTCCTTTTTTATGCAGGATGTAGTAAGGAACTGAATTTGACATATTTTGGCATTCCTCCCCCTACCATTTGTTAGAAATTTTAAAATTTAAGGTTTGTAGCCTCACGTTTGTAAATATTCAAAGCTTTCAAACTCTTCAAAATAAAATTAGTTTTTTCAAGCACTTTCCTTTTTTTAAGGAGTGAATCATGAAATTTTGAGTTATGGGCTCACATCAAAGTTGTGGCCCTGAGCTATAGCTTGTTTACCTTATAGGCAAATCTGGCCCTGTATGTAATTCACACTTACCTGCAGATTTTTGTAATTTTAACGAAAATTCGTCAGTTTTTACAGTTAAAGGATTTTACAATTTTAACAATCTAAACATGTGAATCCAGAAGGTTCATTTAAATATTTTGGCTGTAACAACACAAAATATCTAGTTTTTGAAATCACACAAATTGAAAATAAACATTCTGAAAAGAAAGAAAACAAATTATAACAAGTAGATTGTTCTGTACTGCAAATACGGATGGGGGGTTCCCTTTGTTTTAGGTTCTAATTTGTAAAAATAATCGTCAATTATTATAAGTGTTGCAGCTGAATGCATAGCTCGTTTAGCCTATATTTCCATTTATATACTTGCTCAAATGGTCTTCCGTCAAATAGTGAATTTAGGCATATTTTCAGCACCAGTGACAGCTGTACTATTTGTATTTCATGTTCTTATTTTTTTTTCTCTTCTCCAATCAGAAAAGGACATTCGTTAATCTCTTCATTTTCATTGAACAATTCAAAAAAAAAAAAAAAATTTAGGAAACGTGTTGTTACTATATGAAATCCTCCCAAAACTGGGGGGCATTGCCCTCTATGCCCCCCTTTTCTACTATAAATCCACCCATGTCCTTCTGAACTATTCAAAAATAATAATGATAATAATAATAATACCAATACAAAAGTGACGACCAGCAACAGGCTCTGGGCCCAGCTAGACTGGTCTTAGTAAATTTACAATCCCCAGTGAAGATCAATGGCCCTCTTAAAACTATCTACTCCCTTGCTCATTACCACCTCTTCCGGTAAACTGTTCCAAGGTTTCACTACCCTGCTATAATAATAATTTCTCCTAATATCCATGTTAGCCTGAGATTTAAATAGCTTAAAACAATGACCCATTGTCCTGTTTTCAGTGCTTAACTTCAGCCCCGTAACATCTTTCGTTTTAATAAATTTAAACAGCTGAATCATGTCCCCTCGGTCTCTTCTTTGCTCAAGACTGTACATTTTTAGCCTTCTAAGCCTGGAATCATAATCTAAGTGGGAAAGTCCACTTATTAGCCTTGTAGCCCGCCTTTGAACCCTTTCCAATACATTAATGTCTTTCTTAAGATAAGGAGACCAAAACTGAACAGCATACTCCAAATGGGGTCTTACCAAACTTCTATATAACGGCAGAAGAACTTCTTTAGATTTGTTTGAAATAGACAGGGCCGATCCTAGCAGGTGTGCAGAGTGTGCGCCGCACAAGGGCGGCCAAAGCAAGGGGCGGCCGCAGACCGCATCATATAGTTCTTATAATCAAGCAAAATTCCTCAAGAATTTCTCACAAGATAACTTATAATAAGCAGAATAAATATGCTGATTTTTAAATGTTCAATTGTCAAGGTATGTGTCGATTTCCCGATAGCATTGCATAGTTTAAGAAAAATAGAATGTTAGGGAACATTGTGTTGGTTCATTGTCCATTAATATCTACTCTTAACACACATGCTTCATTTGGTTGCAAAGTTTGTGACAGAACCGGTAATCAGGCATGGATACAGGGGAGGGGGAAAGGCCCCCTTCTGAAGCGTGAAGTGGTGCCGTCTAAAAGGAGCACCGAGGGCGGCCACTAATATTTACCCCCCATGCTTTTATAGACCTAAACAATGAAGACATGTTTTATTTATTAAAAAAAAGCTATACTGATTAGATACACTCGTAAGCATTTCAAACAACAAACTTTGTAACAAACTCTGTGTTTAACAATCGTGGATGCGTGGAGAGAAAGTGGAAAATTGCCACTCCCTTGAGAGTAACGTATATGAATGACGAACTAAAATGTTGTACTTTCCCCCTTTACGACAATTTTTCTGATTAAAATCTTGAATGAACTGCCCGGTTTCAGATCAGGTAGAAGGACAGGGCCCTTGCCCCGGGAAGTAAATTTAAATGTAGTTCCAAAACGAAGATCCAAAAAGATGCCATGACCTCCTTGACGAAACTAAAGAAGGCTTAAAAATTGGGTTTCTAGGACTTGACTTTCGGAAAATTTCGCTGGTTGAACCATCGATCTTAAGGACCTAATTCAGTTTCTGATTCCCCTCCTCCACCTTAACTTGATCAAACATAGCCTAAAAATGTTGGCTCCAAAATCCAAAACGTGTTTTCAGACGACAGCCCTTTCTATCATCAAACGTCATATAAAATTGCTTTGGCATTTTTAAAAATTTTTGCAATGGGAGACCCCGAAACCCATTCGCAAACATTACTATCAAAGACAGTCTCAATTAGCGTCTATAGAGAAGTCCCTAATTCCACCCCCTCTCACTTAACGTATAGAAAAACAAACTAAAATTGCGTTTTTTCAAACATCAGTTCCAAGAACTTTTGGGAAAAAGACCCCGAATCCCCCTTTTCTCCAACGCAATCAGACGGTTCCGTGGAGCGACAGCTTCCTGCCTAAACTAGCCTGAAATTGACTTCAGTTTCAAAAACACAGTTCGTGAGGACACACTGAACCCTCGCCCGCTCTTAATCCCATCGTTATCAAACAATGATTAAAATACGATTTTGGGACTTATATTTCTAAAGAACTCCGGAGGAGAACTGCCAGGCTTTGTAACTTTTCACTGCGCTAAGGCATATACATCAATCGTCGACGTGAGGTGGACAAAAGTCTGTAGTTATATTTTTCAGATATTAATGTTGAAAAAATACCCGAAAGATCCGTAGAGCTTCCCAGTTTTGTTAAAGTCACCAAAGATAATATAAAATTGCGATTTTAGAAATATCCGCTAAAGAGCTTCAAAATCCTTCCTTCCCAAAAATAGCCTTTCAATTCCGAAAAATATTTTTGGTTCGGAATATTTTCACGTTTCCCCTATTGTTTTCAAATATAGCCAAAAATGGATTTTTGAAAAAATAGTGCCGAGAAATTATCGGAGGATAGCCGCCAGATCACTTACCGTCACCAAAGACGGCCTAAAATTTGCGTTTTTAACTTATATTTCGAAATCTTTCGATGGGAGTCGATTTCCCTCTTGCAACGTCATCAAAGGTAACCCAAAATTGCGGGGTTTCAAATTTCAGCTTCGGAGATTTTTCGGGAAGAACGCCGATTTTATTTTACTAAGATACGGTCTAACGTACCCTTAGCTACGGTCTTAAAAAAATAAGCATCAAATTGATTTCGATTTTGGAAGAATTTTATTAAAGAACTGCAACATTACTTTCACCTAAAGTCTCGAAAAAGTTCCTAAAATTGCGATATTTGACGTCAATTTCGGAAATTTCTCCATGCACCTTGAATATACTTGAATCTTTTATCCTTGCAACCAAACACAACTAAAGATTAACTAAAAATATTTTTCATACGCCATTTTCAATAATTTTCTTAGAGCAATCCTCCTCCTCTGAACCCCTGACACCTCCACCCACGCTTCCCAATTCCTCCGTACCTTCTCTGATGTCACCAAAGAAAGACTATAAAATGCGTTTTTTACGACTAGTAAATTTTGGTATCTATTACTTTTTTCAAAGATATAAATTGTACCTAAGTAGTTTCTTATTATAAAAAATTTCTTCCTTTTTATAAGATCATTCTTCTGTCCCCCCCCCCCCCCCCCGCTTTTTTTAAAAATTCGAACTTGGCATAGAAATTTAAAGAAAGGTTTATATAGACGTTTAAGATTAGTCAAAATATGGCGAATTACTCTTGAGGGGCGGCACATTAGGTCTTTGCACACGGGGCGGCCGACACCCTAGGATCGGCCCTGGAAATAGATCTATTGAGAAACCCAAGCATCTTATTGGCCTTGTTACTAACAATGCTGCACTGTTGGCTAAACTTTAAATCCTGACTTATTAAGACCCCCAGATCAGTAACTTTGTCTGCCTGACTAATGACTGAACCTTGCAAATAATAACTTGTACACTTATTTCCATGCCCTAAATGTAGCACTTGACATTTCCCCAACATTAACAGCCATTACCCCATTTATCAGCCCACTCCGTAATATGGTCTAGATCCTCTTGCAGCTGTTTTGCTTGTTCTTCATTTTCTACAGTCCTCATAACTTTGACATCATCAGCAAAACAATTCATGTTCCCAGAAATATTTTTGTGAATATCGTTCATAAAAACAATGAACAAAAACAGGCCCTAACACTGATCCTTGAGGAACCCCGCTTAAAACCTCACTCCAATTAGAGTAATTTCCCCTTACAACTACCCTTTGTTTCCTTCCGGTCAGCCAGTTTTTTACCCAAATGAAAGTTTTCCCTCCTATTCCTATATCAGCTAATTTGCTAAGTAGAGCAACATGCGGTACCTTATCGAAAGCTTTTTGAAAATCAATGTAAATAACATCTACAGGCTTCTTATTGTCCAAAGCCATGGTAACTTTGTCATAGATTGTCATGATTGTTCAAAAAATTTTTTGGAAGATATGTTGTTACTACATAAAGTCCTTCCAAAGCTGGGGGGCATTGCCCCCCCTCTGCCACCCCATAAATACGCCCATGATTTCTGGTAGCAGAAGCAGAGCGACGCTCAGACACCCATCATAGATCCTTGAGGAAGTGTGCAGATTATTTCTGAATTCGTTTAAGTTTCTTTCGTTTTTCACATTCTGCATAAACCTATTGAACTTAAAATAGAAACATATTGCCTGAATAGAACAAGAAGAAATTATAGATACAAAAAAATGGGCCTAAATAAATATATATATATATATATATATGTGTGTGTATATATATATATATATATATATATATATATATATATATATATATATATATATATATATATATGTGTGTGTGTGTGTATATATATATATATATATATATATATATATATATATATATATATATATATATACTATATATATACTATATATATATATATATATATATCTGCTCCTCAGCTTTTCATTTTATTTTGAAGCTTTTCAGCCTACGCTTATACGTAATTTTTTAATTTAGCATTCACATTCAGGAATTCCTTGGTGACGATTTATAAGTGCCGTAACTAATCTAATACTGATTTGGTAATAAATCAGCATTTATTTTTAATTCAGTAAGGGATTAAACCTGAGGTAATAATGTGTAATGTGTAATGTGTATGGCTGGTTTTTTATATAGTTTGTTTTTTAGATCTTATGAAAATTAATTACTTTAAAAATTTGTAACATATAGCTGGTTACAGACTAGTCCTTATACTACAATGTGTGTTAAAAATTGATCAACTTTGTAGTTATGTTTGCAAAAGAGCACTACTAGAATGCTTTGTTTGATTATTCTACATTAAAATGATCTCCACATAGTTAAAAAAAGTATTGCGACACTAGTTAATTATATTTTTATAGTGAAATTGAAGGTGTCAAGCTAGCTACAGCACTAGTTTATAGCGTTAATAAATGAATTATAATAGGAGCGAATTCAGCATGAAAGAAAAGAGAGGAACAAAGGGAAAAAAACCATGTGGATATTGAATCAAAAAAGAAAACTTTTGCACACAAAGGCGCTATCTGAATCCTATACATGTAAAAAATAGGGTGAATGCTATAGTCTGTGAGAGATTAATTCAATAGTTGAATGGACAGTGCATAATTGCAACCCTTATTTATAAAATTAAATGGTGGGGGACAAAAAAGCAAATAGTCTGGATAAAACTCAATGCTTATGAAAAAGCAAAAACAACAAAACAGATATAATTTGATGTTGTTCAGCTTCTAATACAAAAACGTAAGCGACTAAAAAAGCACTACCCAGCCATATTTAAACTGATACTCATATGTGATATTTTTTTAAATTTAAATTAATCTTCTATAACTCATGACCAACCTGAAAGTAGCGAACTAGATAACAAAATGGCTCTAAATTAATCCAATATGATTGATTTACACAAAATGATAGCTTGCATTTACAAGTAAAGCTATTCCAAATGAAACAATAAAGAGAAACATTTTTAGTGCCTGTAAATATCTCTTGAAATTCCAACAAACTGCATTAAAAACATACATATTAATGTAAAAGACATTAAGGCAGGTTTTTTTTAAAAATCAGAACAAGAACAATCATGCACAATATTTCCTTTACACATCTTTACTACTGCATTAGTAAATGGAAAATAGTAAGCTCTTATTTTTAGTTACTGGAAACGTAAAGAACAGAAACACAAAACAAGATTTTCAAGCTATCATTGCCCTTTTGAATGATAAACTTCTTTGAATACTAGTATAAAATCAAAAGGATATTGCAACGGCATCCCCAGCTTTAAAAAATTAGAATTACTAACACCTTGAGTATGTTATACTCATAATATATTAACAACCACATAGTGGCATTTTAAACTATAAATACAATTATTTTTAACTAATAAAACAAATAATTTGTAATCTAAACAACGAAAGAACTCATCAAAAATTCTCAGTTCATCGAATTTGAATATACTTATTGATTCATTAATTCCACATTAACAACTTCTGTAATAAATTGCTAGTTTAATCTTTCAAAAAGCAATTCCTATATTATATACAACATTAAGCTCAGAAATGCAAGTTTGAATCAGTAGTTAGTATAGATACTAAAGTGTATCTTTGTTAGTTTTCCAAGGTATAAAATGCTACAAATTCTTGACATTTCAGCTAAGTGGGGGAGGAGGGGGGATGTAAACATGCTAAAATTGAATTTTAGTGCAAGCAGGGAGATGCTTATTATTTTTAAATTGTATTGAAAGTAATGAATATTTTTGGTTTATTAAATCGTTTTATCGGTTTAACATCCAGTGTCGATATTTTTATCCATCCAATGTAACACAAAATATGTTTTAATCAAATGCTAATATTATCAAAAAGGGTAGTTTTAATACTATTTTCTACATCTTTGCTCTATATAGTTATTCAATACAGCAAATTTAAATAACTTCAAGAATAATAACTAATAAGGTTCTTGATTAAAAAATACATAATTATAACGTTACACAGACACTAGTCTGTAAAAAAATTTCCACCTGTTCCAAAAGGTTTTTAAACAGAAAAAATTAGAAGCTAAGTAACAACCTATTTTACAAGTAAACTTGAAAGTCTGTTTGCATGTCTGTCCATTATACAAACTTGTATTTACTACATAAACATATACTGTTTAACACAACAATTCACATCTTTAAAATGATTTGCTGATGTATGACCCCAACAATGGAATTACAGTCGAACCTCCATATATCGAAATAGCAAATTGCCGGAAAAAAATTCTATACATAGAAATTTCGATATCTAGAAACAATCTTATTTTATCCTAAAAATCTCCTAAAACATTAAAATTAAAGCTAATTTTCGTGCATGAAACCCAAATTCTAATTCATACAAGCATCAGATTAAATGAAAGTTAATAATTAAAAAAATAACAGAAATTATATTTTTGCGCCTTCATACATCTTCATTCTTTGGCAATTCAACTTGATCCGCAACATTAGGGGATTTCCATTTTGACAATGCAGATTGATGAGAAAGAGTAAAAAATCATTCTTAACTTGAATGATGTTTACTGCAGCTAAAAAGACTAGAAATAATAATCAACAGACAAAAGGGATAACTTCGAACTGATTTTTTAATGTTACTGGTTACAAATAAGATTTGAAATAAACTTGAGGAAATGTAAGAACTCCAGAACGAAACAATGACCTATCTACGCACCCCTCAACCCCAGATTCCTTATGAGTTTCATAGCAACCTTTAGTGACATAATTTTCTCCCCTAACCTTCATTTTTCATGAGCCAAACAGTCTAAAGTTAAAAAAAAAAATCTATGAATGTCTCGAAAAAAAATTGCGCGATATAAAGAGATTTTTTTTATATATAGAAATAGTTTTTCTATGTAATGAACATAGAAATTTTCTGGGATTTTGATAAATAGAAAATTTTGATATGTAGAAAGTTCAATATATGGAAGTTCAACTGTATTTTAAAATGCTTTGCTTACGCATGAAGCAGGGAACTGTGAAAATATTCCCCGCAAAAGTATTATATTTCATTACCTTATTCTACTTTTTTGAGACCTGTGTCCTCTATCCCTTTCCACACTTTCATCTAGTTTCCCAGTGATTTTGTTTCCTTGAAATTTCCTCCCCATACAGAAAATGCATATTTTAATTAATGTTTTGAATTTGATTTTTCAATTACCCAAAACAAACAGAGAAGAACTCATGTAAGATTATAAAGACTGGTGAACTGTTTGGTCACAAAGGCAGCTAGTTTCTTATAAGCTTTTATGAAATTTCACCATAAAATCAGTTAACAAGCAAGAAAGATTTTCCGAAAAGGTTTGAAGAAATTTGGCTCAAATTTACCAAACTTTTCTAAACATACAAAAGATACTGAAAATATAAGTCAAAGAAATTGCAATTGTAGAATTTTATAACAGAAAGAAAAAGTAAGGAGGATAAAATAAATTATCACTTTTCAAAGATTATTGCAGCATAAAAAATCTTAATAGTTAAACAGCGATAAAATTGATTAATATTTTTAAATAAACTTGCCTATATAGATTATACAATAAAGAAAAACAAACCAATTTTTTATACAGTAGGAGAAACAATACAATAAACAATAAAATTTCTGGAAGACTCCAGAACAACTTTCATGCAGGAAAAAAAGAAATAAGGAAATTGCACAGAGTCTAAAACAAAAGTATGATGAAAAATAAGCCAAGTGTTGAATCCCAAAATTTTTCTTGAGCGAAGCATACAAATTATATTTATACAATTTCAAAAACAATGATAAAAATGGGGTGTTAAACAACAATAAACCAAAGGATAACACATATTAAACCATTTTTTGAAAAGAAAACAAAATATTTTGATTTCATGCACAGTAAAGAAAAGCTGATATACGTAACACTATAAGTACAGTATAAACCACAGAAAATTCATAGAAACTCTAACATTTTTCTATTTTTAATCATCACTACACCATTATTAAAATCTTAAACATTATAAAGCTTTCTTATCAAGGTAGTTATAACCACAGCTGCGGAGTTTAACTGATTTTGAGTTGAAGGTTTATGGAGTTGGAGTTGGGAGTCGAAACTCAAAGAGTTGGAGTTAGGCCTTTTTTCTTCCGAGTTTGCAACTTTGTCAGAAGTACAGAGTCAGAGTTGGAGTCAGGCTGATTTTGGGGTAAAGGGGTTGTAGTCACAGTGGAAGATTGAACAAATCCTGGACTCGAAGAGAGAGTGGTTTAATTTCAATCTGACTCTGCAACCTGGTTAGGATGCATGATTTTCATCAAAGTTGTAATCTAAACATATGTGTCAGCCATTTTCATTGCTATTTTGTGCTTCTAATGTTGATCTTGAGACTTAACTGTTTCAGCACAAAAGTACACTTCTCTACTTAAAAAAAACTTTCAATCAGTAGTAAATTGATAAATGTTGAATATGATAACAGAATGTAATGAACAGGGCCGCGTCGTCCCTATGTGCAAGGTTGTGCAGCCCACGACGGCGCCAGAGCCAAAAAGGCGTCGAGCTCTACCAATCAAAAATGATCGAAATGGAGAGGAAAGAAGTTCCAATCAAAAAAATAAAATTGAACTTTTCATTATATCTAATGGTGGCGGTAAAATTATACGATCGAATTTTATAACTCAAATATTCCTTTACCTCGAAGCTTTCATTGGGTTCCAAACTCTTGAGTCTCTGTTGTGGAAACTTCCCTTCACTCGAACTACCAATAACTCGAACATTTTAGCCAGTCCCTTGGGATTTCGAGCTATTGAGAGCTGACTGTATTTATATATTGTAGGCAATAATTAAGGTTAAGCTTTTATATCTAAAAAGTAACAATATGACCGTAATTATTCGATTCTCCCCACACTACTCTTTTCTTCAACTATTTGTGTATTAAATTTAAAAAAGAACCTTGAACAGAGTACTTGTTTTAAATATTAAATTCCATGCCTTTTTATCAATTAAGTACGTACTTAGAATTATTGGTTTTGCCGGAAAAGATTTCAGTTTTAGATTTTAAGCAGAATATCCTCTACAGTATTATACTTCAATTTAGAAACATAATCATCACCCTGCTGTCATATTTTGACAGGCATTAAAGTATTCATCAATTAGAGATTAGAGAAACATTTAGAGCGGCATTCACTTTGATATTCAAAATATTTTATCTTTCCAAAACGCATTAGCATATCAGAGGAGCTACTGTGCTCGAAATAAGTTCGAGATAGGAAGTAAAAATGCACACTGTATTTAAAAATTAAATAGTTACACATTGTTTCTTTAATAAATTAAATGCCAAACGTTTTCTTCCCATACTATATTTGTCTACAAAACTTCACTCCAGGTGTTGACTATATTTTTCCCGAACGCTACCGCTTAGAGGCGCTCAAAAGACATTTGCACGACAACTTGGCACGGGCCTGGTAATGAATATAATCTTAAATAATGAACTTTGACTTAAAGTCTGAAAAGAATCATACATCATTATTTTTAGTTCAATGCCTTCTTATGAGTTTATTTATTTATTTATTTATTTAGGGAGTTCAGGCTACTTTTAATTTAGCCTTCAGAGAAGGTATGACTTGAATCTAATTTAGAGCTTCGACAAATTTTCTTTCTTGGATCAAACAACCACCATATGTAGCAGAATACATATTCCATTACCCCTCTAACATATGACTTAAGAATGTTATACAAAAATATAGTTTTCTAAACTAAAAAAATTTAGCGGAAATGACATTTAAATAAATGAAAGCATCTTCATCAGGATACAATTTTAAAAATATTAATCACCATGAACGACAAAGCTTGTCACTCTTGATTTATGAACAAATCCTGGTTACGTTATGCCACTAGTGTTGAATAAAATATACCATAACAAAAAATGTGGTACTTTTTTGTTACCGGGATTGATTTTAAAAATAGCTAATTTGTGTAAAATTTGAAACAAAAAATAATTTCCAAATTCAAAAGTATCAGTCTCAACATGGTAGTTGCTGCTTTGAGAAACAAAGAGATTGAGGTGGTTGTTACAATAGTTGTCTAACCCTTATCAACTATATGCTCAGTTTGGCTGATCTCTCTCAATCAATACACAAAATCAGGGAAGTCACTCATATTAAGGCCTATGGGAAGGGTTATTTTTCCCCAAAAATAGTGATCTGCATCAAAATAAATCCCATCTGCAGAAATCATAATGATAGCAATTTCATGCGAACCTATTAGTGAGTTTAGCATCATACACTTGACGAAAATTTGTCCAAGATAGAAAAATATCAACACTGTTTTGAACAGATTAATAAGAAGCTGAAGAAAGATTTACATCAGGCAGGCTTATCATTTGGGGGGGGGGCAGGAGGGGACAATTACCCCCCCCCCCCCATTCTGGCTTTTAGAAATTAATGCATCGCCTGGAAGTGAGCGTAGCTTTTATTGATTTTCGGCAAAGCTGTATTGAGTACGTATCTTCTGATCCCCCCCCCCTGGGAAAATTCAAAATAAAGGAACTGATATTAGGGGAACAGCTATCAAATGAAAAACATAGTGGATACTTTTCTGTTATCGGAGTCTGACTCGTCGACAGATATTTTGCTAAATTCACCGAGAGATTCACCGGGATTTTCTTTTAAACTTTCTTCAATTATACTGGTTCAAAAATATTTTGCGGATTATATTTCTGCTTCATTTTAAAAAATCAAATCCTGGATATTTGGCGACATCTAAAACTGATCCTGACAACAGAAAAGTACCACATAATCACTAATGCAGGGCGAGAAGTGTTCAAAAGACATTGGTATATTTTACTTGAAAATAATTTGAAGCTAAAAAAACATATAAAACTTAGCTCGCAGAGCATCCTTCACAAAGAAGAGTGATTATTCACTCTATCCCAGTGACAGAGATTTTGGTGCTGCTTAAGGTTGTCTTTTCGATTGTAACTCCTCTGACACCACAAGCAGGCAAAGACTCTAGGATTTGGATCGTGGACCACTTGGACATGTCTCCGGAGGCTTTTAGCTCGGGAAAAGCGTTTATTGCACACAAAACAGAAGAGCTCTGGGAGGGAGAAAACAAAAAGAAGGGAGGTTTTTGTTATTATAAACAAATTAATCTTAAGAAATTACACTGCATAAACCAATACACATCAAGGACATAGAATGTCAAAATAAATAATTCTTATTAATAAGGAATAAAAAAGTCTACTCTATTGTAGATCAACTAGATATATCTTAACTTATTTATAAAATTTAGCTGCATGTAAAACTAAGATAATATGAATAACAAAATGAATAAATAAAATAAAATAATAAATAAGAAAAATAGTTAGAAATTTAATAATGAACAGTTTAAGCCCTTAACATTCTAAGCAATTTTCTTTTGTAAGTGTTTTAATACCAAAATGCAGCTTTTTTCCCTCACTAAATTACTAAGCCAAAAATGTTAAAATTAAGCATCTGACAGCCTATCCTGCATTTTCCTTAGACACACAGAGGGTAGTAAAATTTTCTCTACCATAATATTTGCATGCTTTTACACAGAATTATTTCAGTGTTTCACTATCAGTAATGCATTTGTGCTGTAGATTGATTTTAAATCTTGCTTTAACAGCAAATGGAGTTTTACTAACAACAAACATTCCCTCAACAAAAATATGCTACACATTTAACCCATTAAGGATTTCATGAATTTCTGCACACAAATTTGTCAAAAAAAATTTCACAATGTTTCATTCAATACTTTTATTTTAAA
Source organism: Uloborus diversus (assembly GCF_026930045.1). Taxonomy (NCBI): domain Eukaryota; kingdom Metazoa; phylum Arthropoda; class Arachnida; order Araneae; family Uloboridae; genus Uloborus; species Uloborus diversus. The sequence goes on along the minus strand of NC_072734.1, from coordinate 63,806,891 downwards.
ATTACAAGATGGAAAAGGGACTAATCTCAAAACTAATCTTAATCCTTTTAGACTAATCTACAACAAAGAAGACTTTTGAAAGTAGCTTTATTGGACAAGTACTATTGCATCTATATAAATTTTTATTAAAATCAGAGATGATACAGGCAAAGTAGTAAAAGAGACTGGGTCCCTAAAATATAGGTCAAACTGAAAAGTGGTTAATCTCCAAAATATGAAATACCTTCCGTAAGATCAAAAAGAGTAACGATTTGGAAGATAAAATGTGTAAAGAAAACAGCAAAGCTGATTCAAATATACAAATACAAATACAAAAGTGATGACCAGCAACAGGCTCTGGGCCCAGCTAGACTGGTCCTCGTCAGTTTACAATCCCCAGTGAAGATCAATGGCCCTCTTAAAACTGTCTACTCCTTTGCTCATTACCACCTCTTCCGGTAAGCTGTTCCAAGGTTCCACTACCCTGCTAAAATAATAATTTTTCCTAATATCCATGTTAGTCTGAGATTTAAATAGCTTAAAACAATGACCCATTATCCTGTTTTCAGTGCTAAACTTTAGCCCTGTAGCATCTTTCATTTTAATAAATTTAAACAGCTGAATCATGTCCCCTCGGTCTCTTCTTTGCTCACGACTGTACATTTTTAGCCTTCTAAGCCTGGAATCATAATCTAAGTAGGAAAGTCCACTTATCAGCCTTGTAGCCCGCTTTTGAACCCTTTCCAATATATTAATGTCTTTCTTAAGATAAGGAGACCAAAATTGAACAGCATACTCCAAATGGGGTCTTACCAAACTTCTATATAAGGGCAGAAGAACTTCTTTAGATTTATTTGAAATAGATCTATTGATAAACCCAAGCATCTTATTGGCTTTGTTGCTAGCAATGCTGCACTGTTGGCTAAACTTTAAATCCTGACTTATTAAGACCCCCAGATCAGTAACTTTGTCTGCCTGACTAATGACTGAACCTTGCAAATAATAACTTGTACACTTATTTCCATGCCCTAAATGTAGCACTTGACATTTCCCAACATTAACAGCCATACCCCATTTATCAGCTCACTTTGTAATATGATCTATATCCTCTTGCAGCTGTTTTGTTTGTTCTTCATTTTCTACAGTCCCCATAACTTTGACATCATCAGTAAAACAATTCATGTTCCCAGAAATATTTTTGTGAATATCGTTCATAAAGACAATGAACAAAACAGGCCCTAACACTGATCCTTGAGGAACCCCGCTTAAGACCTCACTCCAATTAGAATAATTTCCCCTTACAACTACCCTTTGTTTCCTTCCGGTCAGCCAGTTTTTTACCCAAATGAAAGTTTTCCCTCCTATTCCTATATCAGCTAATTTGCTAAGTAGAGCAACATGTGGTACCTTATCAAAAGCTTTTTGAAAATCAATGTAAACAACATCTACAGGCTTCTTATTGTCCAAAGCCATGGTAATTTTGTCATAGAAATGTAATAAATTAGTTGCACAAGATTTACCTTTCCTGAAACCGTACTGAAAACTAGTCAATAGATTACTAGCCTCTAGAAAATTTACTATCTTAATTTTCATCAATGTTTCAAAAATTTTGCAAATCACCGAAGTTGGACTCACAGGTCTATAATTTCCCGCACTCCCTTTAGACCCTTTCTTGAAGAGCGGTGTAATGTTAGCCAGCTTCCAGTCCTCTGGCACTGTCCCCGAATTATAAGAAGCATTGAAAATGTTTGCGATTACATCTGCTAATTCCTCTGCACATTCAACTAAAATTTTCGGATAAATATTATCTGGCCCCGGAGCCTTAGTCTCTTTAATTATTTTCAAATGAAGTAAAACGTCATCCCTGGAAAATACAAAGTCCTCAAGCTGTACTATAGCTTGTGTCTTGTTGGTGTCAACTGTTGAGATACAGTTATCGTTAAAAACACTCGAAAAAAACTTATTAAGAACATTAGCAATATCACTATCGTCCTGAATTAAAATTCCGTGCTCATCAACCAGTGGCCCAATATGACTATTTCGAACTTTCCCCCAATTAGCGTATGCAAAAAACCTCTTGGGATTCCTGTTTATGTTATCTGCCAGCTCTTAAAAGAATGTTTGAAAACACTCAATAATCAAAGCTGGTAGCAGCTTTAAAAAAAAGCAACTAAAAGTAAAAATAATCTTGAAAAAGCTAAAAAGGAAAAAAACTCCCCCTCCCCATATAGTGTGAATGTGTGACAGAATTGGCTGAACCATTAAATATATAAGCAACAGCTTGAAAACATAAAAAAAAGAAGGTATGCATATTTTATAATTATCTTCATAACTAAGGATTTGTCTAACTCTAGACTTAGAAATACCAAAAACTATATTTACAATAAAGCATTTAAAAAACGTTTAAGTCCAAAATTTTTCTATTTTTATTAAACATTTGATACACATAAGGGCATAAAAAAATAATAATCAGAGTCTGTCAGAATTTATGTTGAAAGTGTAGAGAATTTGGCTAAGTAAATTACCTAAAAAAAAGGATATGCTTATATCACCCTTAACAACACTTCACTAGTTGCCAGCAATGCAAAAACTAAGATAATTAACATATGGCCCACTGTTACAGTTCATTATTATATTTTCTTTTTTTTTTGGTGAGTATATAGTTCTTTTTTTTTACTTTGATGAATAAAAACTAACAGCATTTTCTCTTTTTCTGAACTCATTTTTTTTTTAATTATTATAAGCAAAAATTTATATTCTTACAGTAGTATTTTGTATTAAACAGGCATGAAATATTTTTACTCAAAGACCTACCGAATGAAACTTTAAAAGTAGAATGCATTTAGTGCACAGAACAAAACTTTGACTTGTAAGATTACTTAATGAAAATTCTCCAACACCCCTTTACTCAGTACTATGAATAACGACTATAAATAGTGACACATGAAAATAAGGACGGATCATTGATTCTGAGCAATCAGTGACTTTTAACTACATAGAAGTGTATTTAAGCAAAATACTGAAGATAATAAACAAAATAAATTGTGCGCGTGGAGGTAAGATGAGCTACAAGTACAGCATTAGATTCTAAAACATATCCTGTCACTGAAACTAACATATCTAAAAAAGAAACTGGTGCTGTCTGACCACGTTTTACGTGGAATTGGCAAGCGGCCAGTAAATACGATTTTATCTGAATGAGTACAGAAAGTTCGAATTTTCAGTGCTTGTATCGTTCATTTCAACGTGACTGCTTAGTTCAGGGGATAACATCTATCTGTAATGTAAACTAATAGATATATTCACTTCCGTCTGCAAACCGGATATTCACCTTTCCATCTCATTGGTGGTCAAACAGTAGTTATGCTACACAAAACATCATTTTCTAGCACAAACTGTTATATTAAAAATAAAACCTATCTAACCACAACTATTTCAAATAACAGTAAAGAAGAGCTACAATGAAAATGACACTAAATTATTTCAAAATGACAGCACGTTATATGTACTATAATAAAGAAAAACTACCACTAATGCTTTAGTAAAATAAAATTTAATTACTTTATGATAATTTCAAGGAATTTGCTTTTTCAAAAGTTAGTAAACATGAACATTCAACTAAATACAGAGCTAGCACATTTCTGTACCGCAAAGTCAGACTGACGTAAGCCCAAAAAATTACAATTTTCCGTTTATTAGAGCAGTGTATGTAGAAGCCTATTTTGCATCGAGCCTAGTGAACGTAATTTGTAAAAAAAATCCTTTTCAATTTCTGAACCGGGTTAAATGAGTGTGTGTCACATCCTTTGCATGATCCAGAAAAAAGTTATTTCTCTCTCCTTTGAAATTACCATAAAGTGACTTACGTCCTTCTAGATCTGAGGTATAGATTTATCTAAAGCAAAATAAAATAAACATACAAACTAAACTTAAAATGTTGTACAAATTAGACAGTGTATTTTAATATCACAACATTTTTTTCCCTTTTGGTATTCAGAAACTTGCAAGACTATGTAACCCTAAACATTTTAACAATCAACCTGAATTTTACATTTTTGAATACATTCAAAAATGTATTCAGAAACATTTTTTTTATAAATTTAATACACATTACATTTTTTTTAATTTAATAGTTATCTTAAAAAGATGTCCTAAAATAATCTTTCACTTACTTATTAAAAAGTAATCTTCCCAGAAGAAGCCACTTACGTTCAAAGGTAATGGTACTTATATAAAAATTCTTAAAAAATGAATCATTAAAACTGTCCGGGGATAAAATCTTAGGCTGAAAATAAAGTAACAGCCACAGTGATTTAACCCCAATTTTTGACTTGTATTATAAAAATAACAATAAAACTAAAGTAAATATAATAAAGTATGATTTCTCAAAACAAAATGTAACATGAAAGATGACACTGACACTTTATAAAATACATAACTACATGAGTATTTTGGAATAAGTTTCCATTAAAAATAATAGCAGATAATGACACAGGACAATGCTTTACACACAAATATCCAAAATAATATGACTTTTCACTCTATGTTTGCGAGAAAAACACAAGAAAAAGAATGGAAAAATTATTAATTTATTTCAATTTGTAAAAATAAATCGATGATTGATAAAACGTAATTACAACATTTAAAATGTGAATCGACTAGTATGCAGCGAAAATGAAAGTTAAAATAAAATAGAAATAAAGATGTTTGCTTCTCAAAGCATTTTGACTAGGAAAAACAAAGCATAACTTCATTTGTAACAAAATAAAAAAAGTTAAAAATAAATGCTTATTTAAAATAACTGTTACTATTATTTTTTTAAATTAAGTTGTTTATCAATAATTTGGATAAGGTTCTACTATTTTGCTTCTGAATCGAAAACTTCCTAATAAAGATTAATTTCAACAAGCACGATTTAGTGAAGAAGAGAAACAAAACATACAAAAAACACAATCACAGTTGAATAATTAAAACTGCTTTGATGAATAACAATAAATTAAAGTTAATTATAATATTGCTTGGATTCAATTTTGAAGTTCGAAAACACTTTCAGAAATTCTTAGGAAGAAACTTTCTTTATTACTATCAAATAAAATTGAAATGTGTAATAACCATTTCGAAATAAACCAATTTCAATAAAGAAGAAAAAAAAAATGTGGTGTCTGAATATGTACATACGGTTTGATTGAAACAAATAGATTATCACTAACATAATAAAAACTAGCATATGTTAATTAACTAACTATTACACTGCTAGAGGAAGCATTACTAAATAAGACTTGAATCGGCTTAAAAAATTTGCAACATAAAATTAAGAATTTAGAGAAAAATCTATAAAGAGATGGTAACTTGAAAGTACTAGTACAAAAATCCCTTAAAAATCATATCTGATGTGAAAAACAAAAAGAAAAAAAAGCTGAAATAAATTCACAAATTTAAAGGAAAATTGAGTAGCAATAATAAAATAAAAATACAAATTATTAGAAAAAGGAAAATAAAATTCTTAATTCAATTGTGAAAACACAGTTTTGTTTATTCAATACTCCTAGACATAAGACTTGAATAACCACAAATTTAACCAATTCTAAATGTAGCAAATTCTATCAAAAGTGGATGAATTCAATAAACCAAATCTTTGTTAATAAAAAATAAAAAACGAAAAAATTCAAAACTCAATACAAACTGCAGACATACATTTCAAGGTTATAAGGAACTGTTTATTCAATGCAAAGCAAATGAGCTTATGGATAAAATGATACTTTGCAAATATACTTAAAAAATATGTTTTTATACATCAGCTCAATCTTTTTGCATTGACAGAATTGTTTTTTTTAATCCAGAAGCACAAGCTACTATTTGTTTTGTTAATTGTGCATTTTTACAATGTTTTTTTATTTTATAAATCACACTAAAGTAAACACTTACTTTTAAAACTTTAAGACTAGAAAGAATTTGATACAGATTATACTTAAATTCAAATGTATTCCTAAAAAGCAATAATAAATATCAAGTACCAATAAAGTATCAACTAGACAATCATGACTATTGTATAAACATTACAAAAAAAAAACAGGTTTTGCACTAAGTATTTAAATTACAGGCTGTGATGTTTGCCAGTTATTTGTTGCATGAAATAACTTTTTTTTTTTTTTACAATAGCATGCAGAAAACAAAACAGAGACATTTTCTAACAATTATAAAAGCAATCAAGTCGAATTCTATTAAAAAAGTGTTTAAGCAATAATATTACTAGAAAAGAAACTTATTCAATGCAAACTAATTCTGCTATAGGGCATCTCTGTTTTTCAATGGAAGACTTGGAAGAGAGTTATTTAAAATGCTTTCCTGACCTAGATATGTGCTTCAGGTACTACTGTCAAGTTTGTTTTCATCTCTTAACTATAAAAGTCAATATGAGCGTTTTCATTCCATTATTTGCTTTTAAATTCAGAGCTAGATTGAGCTGTAAAATTTTTAGCCTGTCACAAATGGTAAAGGTGTACGTAATGGCAAATCAACAATGCTTTGGTTCAAAAAATGTTGCATAAATGCTGAATAAGAGAAATAATATTTTTTATTTTTAAATAATAAATTAAGAATAATATAAATTCAAGTAGAAAAAATTGACTAAAAAAAACACCGCATACTATTGCTAAAAAACAGTCATAATCAAAATAAATGTTTTTATTACATATTTATGACAGAAGCCACAAAAGCTTGTAAGAGTTACAAAAATGGCTATTCAATCTGAGATTCGAAGTTTTTATAAATGCTGCAGGTAAAAGATTACTTTGAAGATTATGAAATATGATCACAGAAGTCTACCAAATTACAATTACACTACAATCCTGTGGGCTGCTCCAACAGTGAATCTTATCAAGAAATCCAAAGTCCATACTCAACAAGGATATATTCGGCATATCGAGGGTTTCTTTCCTGCATTCGAAATTTCATCCGGATGGCAGCGGCGCACATGGCTCCACTTGGAAGACCTCCACTTGAAGGATGCGCTACAATAATCACAAAAGAGCAAATTTGAGGAGTGGAGGTTCAGATGTTGCTTGAGAAGTTGATTTGACTTGAAAGTCTTCGAACAAAATGAGCAAGAGAATTCACCCGCGTTTGAGTTGGGAGAAAATAAAAGCACTGCAGAAGTGGGAGTCCAATTCCGATGATCTGGAACAAAAAAAGACAAACCACTTATTTGTGAAACTATCTTTATTAGCACAGAAACAGCAGCTACACAAAGTTTAAAAAAATTCCAAAGCCATCAAAATGTAACACCTACATGCATAATTCATTTGGACACCATCATAAGAACATGACTGTCCCTGTTTCAAACTAAATGCTCAAAATTTTAATTCCATAACACTTTCATTGTGGGTCCCGAGCCAGATCAGGTACCCTTTACCAGGTGCCAATCAAGTCAAAGTGAACTCCAGGTTCTGGTAAAAGTTTGGTGCCCCTCTCACAAGAAAGTTTTTTGATTTTAAAAGTGGTTTTGTTTCCAAAAGAGGGAAAAAAGAAAGAAATTTACCCTATTTTGGGGCCTCTAAACTGTGGTGCCCAGGTCCCTGCCCTTTACCAACTTTCCACCAAAGGTTCAATGTATCGACAGCGAATGTGTTAATAAATTACTTTAAGCTGTTTACAATTTAAAATTGAATAAATTACACCTAAACTTAATTGCTTTTTTGTGTATGTGGGTTATAATAACCCCATTTATCAATGCAAAAAGTTGTTTACTTTGGGATATAAGTAATTAAAGTGAAACCTGTACATTACCTCTTGATAAGGATATGCATATCATTTTAATCTGATCTTATTTAACTCTTTAAAATAAACAATACAGATATTTCTAATAAGGCACCTTCATATAATTTTTACCAACAATTTTAAAAAGTACCATCAAAATCAAGTGGTAATAATAATAAAATTATATACATATATTTTCAATTTCAATTTAAACAGCATTTTAATGAAAACGAAATAAAGGAAATTTGAATAAAAAAACATGTTATTGAAAACTAAGAAGTGTTTTAAGTAGCGATATGTTAAGCAGAAATGAGTTATAGATGCATTAAAATGCAAAAGATTCAATAATCAAATAAGCACTAAATGTCAAAAGATGGAAATGGATCAAGAGCAGAATTTTATAATAACAACTCCAGATAATTCAAGAAAGCTTCCTAAAACCACCACACAATTTTGAATTCCAAATGATTGCTTAAGCGTTACATTCTGAGAACTTTGACAGTTTCATGAAATAAAGCAAACAACAAAAACTCATTAATGCAATTTTAACATCCCAAATCTAAGACTATAAATGGAGTAGACTGACCAGTGAATGAGCACTTACTGTAATTTCAGTTGCAAAAATTAACTACATTGTAGAAAAAAAAAAACATTTGGCACATTACAGTAACAATATTTTGACTGATATATATATAATTTATTTTTAAAAAATGGGAGAGCTTTTATGGCTCTGCATCAGATTTTCTGGGGGTTGAAATCTTTACTAATAACAAAACAGAATGTCTGTGGCTCTCGATGTCTAGATGTGTGCTATGCACATAGCGCCTAGACTGTTCGATCGAGCGAATTACCATAACATGGACGAGCAAATTACCATAACATGGACGAGTAAATTACCATAACAGGGACGAGTAAATTACTATAACATGGAGGAGCAAATTAACATAGCATATTGGTGAGATCCATTATTTGTAAATATGCAGGCGACCAAATGAACTTTTAATTTTCTACTACGAGCAAAGCCGTGCTGGTACCGCTAGTGAAAAATAAAAGTGTACCACCCAGTGAATGAGCACACCAAACTAGTAGAAAAACAAAGCATTTTCTAGCCTTCTTTTTTTTTTGGAAATAACAAAAGGAAGTTTTTACTGCTAATTCATCTACGAAGTAACTTTTAAAGCCTTACTTTGAAAAAAAAGGGGAAAAAAGAGCTGTTTCTCACTGGGAGTGTCCATTCACTGGTCTGTCTATCCTACACTTAGTTTTTGTTTTTCTTTTTTAAATATTTTAACCAGAAATATTGAATGGTAATAAAGAATTTAACAGAGACATATAAATATTTGATCAATTTAAAATATACAAAATATCAAGACACAAACATTAAAATGCTTCAAAATATTTCTATCAATGCCTCATTTTAGTTCTAGTTTATACTCAATTAAATTCAGAATTAAAAAGATTAATAAATGAAACATACAGCATTATAGCATTATTCATCAGTGAATGCAGCAATTCATTGTTTAAAAAAATGAAACAAATCTATACATTATTTTAATTTTTCGAAAATCGATGCAGCTCGGTTATTTTTAAAGAAAATTTCAAAAAAATGGTATGATCTACTTAATGTAAACTATCTTTTACCCTGTTTGTTTTAAATTCGAGAATTTTTTTTTTTTTTTAACTAAATGAGTTTTAACTAAATGCAAAAAAATTGGTGCTTTATTTATAAAAAAAAATCCAGAAAAACAAGAGTACAGTGGTCGTACACTTTAACACCATTTCTTCTACTTCTCTCACAATTCAAATGATGACTTTCTTTGGTTCCTCTATCAGAGATATAAGAAAATAACAATATGTGTGCTTTATGCATTATAGCTGTATTTTAAGTAAAGTTGAGGATAATATGTAACAATGAAGGCGAAATAGTATGTTTCCCAACTAGTATAAAGTTCTTAAAAGGGTTGCTGAAAGCTCTACGCAGTTTTATTTCCAGTTTAAATTGAGGGATGAGGCAGTGATTTCTAATATGAATTATTCCAGTTTTTTTTATTTATTTATATATTTTGAAAAATTATAATCATTCATATTTTCTTTGCACTCTTGTAAAACAAATAAACAAAAGTCGCATTTGTGTTTTTAAACTCATCTTGTTGATTCTTTCCAGTAGTACATAAGTTAGCAGCAGATCCAGATTGATACATTTTGGGCCCCTCTGCAACAAAATCCTTCCCAGAGACCAGCAATGTATATTTGCAAAGTTAATAAGTCTTAATGCTTTTTTTTTTTCAATTTTTTAATTTTTTGGGCCATTGGATTCCTTAAAACACATGCCCCCCCCTCCACACACACACACACACACACACAAACACACTGCAGGTACGCAGATCTGGGCCTGGTTAGCAGCATATTTCAATCTTGCATTTGCTTACGAGATTTTTCACATATACACTTTTTTAATGTTATTTTAGTAAGCATGTAAAGGCAAGGTCACTATACTTTCAAATAATGGAAAACATTTCACAATCACTGAAACAAATAAGACCTTTAACTGTTGCATTCATTGATGTATAAAACAGTTGCTTGAATATTGTTATTAATGAATCTTAAAACAAAATTTTAAAAAATTCTCCACACAATCAAAACAATTTAAATTAAGCACATTTTACATTAGCATCAGCTTATAAGAAAATATATCTATCAAGTCTAATTTAATATTTCAAATATTAAACTTAAAGTTTAAGTACATAATAAAAGGTAGCATTAACTGGAATTTATAAATCAATACATTTAGTGAATAATACAGTATGAAATATTAAAATATCTTGTGAGTACTTAATGCATCATCAAATTAAGAGGAAAACGGACACATTTCTCCTGCTATAAATGTTGAAATATTATTCAAGCAAAATATTTCATTTCCATATTTTTTCCGAATAATACATTGAAACAGCTTCAGTAACCGAGAGTGATACATTTAAATATTTGCAGTTAAAAATTTGTTTTTACTGATAAACAATCAAATATTTATCTACTTATTGCCTAATTTTCCTAAAAATAAAATTGTTTAAATGCAAGTATTTTGAATCATATTCACAAATGAAGCATAAGATTTAGACTGGTTTAAAAAACAAAAGTTTTCTGGGAGTTTCAAATTTTTAACTGGATTGATAAAAAAAAAAACATGACAATAATAATAATAATGTTAGGAAAATATGTTATGCAATGAAATATATTAACTGGTGCATCATAAATAACAATTGGAAAAAAAAATAAATAAATAATTCATACTTATGCAGAGGAATAGGACTTTTTGCAACTTTAAACAAAATTTATCATTAAAATATAATTTCTTTTACAAATGTTTTTAGCAAAAATAATTAAAAATAATCAATCATCAATGAAAATTCCACAATTTTAAAATAAATAATTTTAAAGATTCTTTTCATGCAGATGTTTTATTGAATTTTACTTACAGTGCATCAATAATTTCCTTTTTATGTAGGTTACGACACACATGAAAAAAAAATCCATTCCCACATAAAAATTTATAATAATATAAAAGTAGACTAGTTTTATGAACAAGAAACAAAACTACTTTGTTTAAACCTTAGTAAAATTTTAAAATTTTAGAACAAAAATTTAAACATTGAAATAAAATAATCAGCATCAACATTGAGCAAATAATTTTTAATTTTGTCAAAGTACAACAAAACATGCTTACAGCAAAAAAAACATTGACCAGTTTAAAAATAACAAAACATGAAAAAAAAGGGGGGATAGAGAAGGGTTGAATATTTCAACTAAAAAAAATAAAGTTAAAAAAAAAATCAATGAAACAAATGGATAAAAATGTGAGCATATGAGGTAGTGGGAAGCAAAGGGATGGAAGTGGACATTTTCAAGTTTTGAGTAAAACGGGTTTAAAGATAAGGTCCTAGGTAGGTTTTCATTGAAAATTTTTTTGAAATCATGCTGTATAATCGTACCTACCAGGACTACTAGTACTATTTCTTGCCCCAAGACAGAGCAGAGGTTCACCTACCAAATTCATACTGATTATCTCCAAATTTTTAATTTTGCCACTTACATCCCTTTATTTTTTCACTGCCTCATATACATGTATCAAATCTGTATGTGTTTTCAGTCCATCCTCACTACCAGAGAACGCATAAATAACAGAATATTATAGATTATAACATCATAACCAAATGAAAATTTCTTGTTACAGATAAATAAAAGTATTGCCAAAATAGGTTAGATGGAGCAAAAATAATAGGAATACATAATAAAAAGGTAATACATGCATTATCAGTACTTATCTTCTATTGAGACTGTGAAGCCTGTGTATTTGATTTCTTCTTTAAAAGAAAAATGATTATCCACTTTCTCAAGGACATCACTGTACAAATATTTTTCAGGTGGTACGAGTACATTCACCAGGCAGAATTGAATACAAAGAAAAATTATACAGGTTTCAAGCATGAAGCAGAAAATTGTACAAAACAAATTATGTAAGGGAGAACATTACAAGATTCTTGCACTGCCATTGAAGACATAGTTGTAATGTAAATTCACTTTTAGAAAAAGCTAAAATGTGCCAGATATCTATTGAAAGTTTAGAATAGTTAGACAATGCCAAAAAGATGATTGAATAAATATCTCGAGTACAAAGTAAAAATCTTCTTAGGGCATTGTAAAAAAATTTCAGATAAAAATGATTTAATCGAAGAAATAAGAGTGCATTGTGCTACACACAGAAAAAGAGGAACCTTAAAAAACCAAGGCAATAAAAAAAAGATGCTACCATATTTGTTCTTTTAAGAATCATATTTAGTTTTTAAGCTCAACTACACATTTTTCAACAGCTCTTAATAAAGAAAATATGAACAAAATTTTTATATGTCCATTGGATTTTGTTAGTGATGAAACTGCAAATATATGCAAGGGCTGTTAGAAAAGTATGAATTTTTACTCATTTTTCGTTTCCCCAGATGGATATGAATCAAATATGCTTGCATGAGCAGACTTTGAACTTTTCTGCACATTAATAAATATTTCCCTATCTGTCAATACCATCAGACATTGGCAAGCAGAGTTTGAATGATGTAAAGTGTAGTGCCCTTGTCAGATTTTTTAAATTTGAAGTAAAAGGACAAAACAACTGGAGCAGTGCTACTGCTTCCACAGTCAAGTGAATACCATTTGAAAGATGCAGACAGCTTTTGGTACCCCTGTGATCTCTGGCTATTCCCCAAACTGAAGAGGCGAGTATAAAGTTAGTGCTGCTCCAGATATTTTGTCACTTTAATTGAAAATAAAAAACCCAACGAGAACACTACACTTTATGTTAATCAAACTCTGTTGAACAAAATGAAACTAGATATATCTGATCCCCATAAATAAAGTGCATCTATTTTTGTCACTTTGGCAAATATTAGAATAAATTTATTTTTGAAAGGAAGGTTTTTACTGTTTTTTCCATGGATTATCAATTCGATTCTATCAACTAAAAAGAGCACTGAAGCTATAAATAAAAAAGGTATGGACAAGACAGTCACATAACCGAAGTAGAAAAATTCAAATAATATATTGTTACCATAAAAGATAGAAATGGGAAACTATGAATGTTTATAGAGGAGTCACCAGAAACATTCAGTGTCTCACCGATGTCTTTGCTATGCGAATGTTAACATTCACTGGCAAATGTTGACATTTACCAGGTTTCTGTCTTTCATTGTAGCATGTAAAACACAATTACATTGTTAGAACACTAAAACAAAAATGAATAAATATTACGTCTATTTTTTCATTAATAAAAAGTAACATGAAGATAAAAATTAATTTAAAATATTTTTGGGAGGACAATATTTTATCCTTTAAAATGTATATTATTTGCTTGAAGTCTCTTAATCATTTATTTATTTTAATAGCATTAACATTGTACTTTTGCAAGAAAAGCAAAATAGTCCAAAATTAAAGAGGAAAACTAAGGATCCCAAGAGGAACTTCATGCCCATAATGTGTCTTCAAATTAGAAATAACAAATACAATTCCGAGTCAAATACAGTGAAACTTGGGTAACTCGATGCCTCTATAATTCGACTACCCTGGTAACTCGACATTTGTTTTTAATGGTTTGCCCAATGCTAATTGCAATGGGTGAAAACCTCTCAAACTTGACACACAATTGTAAGCAGGCCTGATTACCCAAAAGGCTCAGGAAGCTTGAGCTTCTCCCTCAGACTATTTAGGGGCCCCAAATATCTCTAAAACTGCTTAACAATTCCAGTTTTTCCTTTTAACTGTGTTTTGTAAAGATATTACAAACAGTTGAACTTGCTAAACAAAAATGTTTGAAAGAATTAAAGTACTGAAAGTGGGCAGATTTGATTAAATGTAGCTACAAGCTATATTTTCAAATGTGGGATTTGATTCAACTCTGTTACAATATACTTTTATGATATTTAATTTCCTTTGTGAAGCATCAAATATGATTAAAAATGTTACTACCCAAATTTGCTGAAGTTCAAGTGCAGCATACATAATTAAGAAAATTTCTGTCAGTTGGTAAGGTGGAATAAACTTAACTCTGAATTTTGCTGGCCCACTTAGCATTAGTCAGTGTTGTAGTGCATAGAATGTTTTGAAACATTTCCCCAAACGAAAAGTGGGGGGCCCCAAAGTAAGGCTGAGCTTCCCCTAATTTCTGAGATTAATTGGGCCCTGTTTGCCGGAACCCCTCTAAATCGACATCCAACTGCTATTCTAGTCCACCTTTTGCTACCAACATTCTTCCATATTGATCTTTTCTCAGAATTTAACACTGTGGTTCCTTGGTCAGTCAATCTTTTTCTGGAGAGCTTTTTCAGAGAATTCCATCTTTTATTCAGGGGAGTCAGCCATCACATTCTGCTGTTAGTGCAATTCTAAAAGGCTGGGAAAGAGTAGGATAAGCGAGAAAAAGGGAGAGTTAGAGGGGACATGATTCAGTTATTTAAATTTACCAAAATGAAAGATGTAAATGGAATAAATTTTTGAGGGGAAAGCAGGACGAGGGGTCATTGCTTTAAGCTATTTAAATCTCAGGCTAACTTGGAAATTAGAAAAAACTACTACTTTAGTAGGGTCGTGGGCACTTGGAATAGCTAAGAGGGCTATAAAGAGGGCCATTGATCTTCATTGAGGACTAATTTACTGACCAGAACCAGCCTAGCTGGGCCCAGAGCCTGTTGCTGGTTGTCACATTTGTATTTGTATTTGTATAAACGTACTTAGGGGAGTCCTCTAGAGAAAGAAGGCACCATGATATGTTTTTCAAGCAAGTGTGAGCAGGACTTTTTATTTTCAACAGAGTTGAGAAGTTATCTTTTTCAAAAATTAGAGATTTATTCCCTATGACGTAGGTATTCAAATAATATTAGGGATTTTATAATGTACTTTTCAAAAGAAAAAAAAAGAAAATTCATTTACTGGAATTAATAGTATGTGAATGTCAAGCAATGGTAAGTAAGTAATACTTTTAACTCTTTAGGAAGTAAAATTATGGAACCTCAGTAAGTCGACCTCCTATTTAAGTTGACTTTTTTTTTCATGTTCCCATGGGATGTTGAGTTATCGAGGTTCCACTGTATGTCATACTACAGTCCTATGCAAGTAAAACTGACACAGTAGGAAAAAAGCAATGACTTGAAGGCCGTCACTATAAATTTCATAGCTATAGTGGATGCAAGAGTATATGAGAGACACAATCTTTTGCAAAGAACCTATATATAGTACCAAATGAAGAGAAAATAAGACCTAAAAATATTTAATGCCTTTATCTACAAAAATATGTATTTTTCTGACTAATCAAATATTTTGGTGTTTGATAAAGAGCTTTTAAATGAACTTAAATGTCAATCTCATTGAAAACCTCCTAAATATCAGATAATACATATCTAATTAAAAACAAAACATGTTTATAGGCCTAAAATACACTTTATATTGAGAAAATGTAAGGAAAATTAGCCCACCATATCACACATTTAAATAAAATACACTGCTATATGAAGATTCTTTAAAAGATAATTTATTGATACTTTATTTAAGAATATATAAAGTATCTAATCACAGTTTAATAAACAACAGAAGTAATTTGAGCAACCACAGAATTAACTTTTAAGCAGATTAACAAATTTCTTCTGAAATACTTCATACATTAGTACTATGCAATTGATTTATTGATTAACTAGAAATAGTTTAAACAAATTGATTTAGCAACTAACATTGTAATTTTAACAAAACACAGTTTTCCCGACATAATATTTTTATCTATATGTTTTCCACTGAGAAATTCCTGATTTGCAGAAAAATGCATTGTATTGCACATTGGATTGGCTGAAAACAAAACATTCTTGTCACAGGGTGAACATCAACAACAAAAATTGGCAAAGAGAGCTTTGTCATTAACAATTTGAATATATCCTTGATTGCTTCAAAAAATTTCAAGTTTTCTGCACGTGGTGAAAGATAATATTGCAAAGCTGTTTACTAGCATTTGAGCTTTGTACTGTTTTAAAAGAGGACAGTCTCTTTAACGCTTGTTTTCAGTAATATGACATTTTCAAATAACTGCTTCAAACATCACAAAACAACATTCAGGAGTTTTCAGTTCATTTGAAAAAAATTTTTGCCAGGTGAGATCCCAATTTATAGTTTATTAAACGTAATTTCACCACCTCAAAGAAAAATTTAAAGAAAAGCCTACTCATTTACCATGAGAGTAAATAATGACACTTTTTCTTCGCTTAACATTTCAAGCAATAGGAACCAAAAGGATGTAAGTGAACTTTTTAGAGTTTTGACACAGTAGGTAGGCTTACATTAAAAAAAAATTTTTGTCATGCTGCATAGCAGCACGGGCCATGGCTACTATTACCAGCTCTTGCACCAAAAGAGATGAGAGGCTTCTGCAACCATTTGCGGCAGTTAACTCCAAATTTTTGCTTTTGGCACTTACACCCTTTTGCTTCTAGGTACTTCATTTGTACTCATTTTTTAAAGAGAATCATCTAAAGTAGAACAGCTTCCTCAAAAATCAAGTTGTTTATGCCTGAAATGTTTCAATTCGGCCACCTTTGAATGAGACATCCGGTTTACACAAGCTGGGTTCAATGCAGAAGAAGTATCAGAAGTTATTCTAATGGTTTCACCAGTTGTGCCTAGTTTAAAAGGCAACTCAAGGCTGGTTGGTGAGACTACATGGCATTACGGCATTTACACCAATCAAAAGTCAGGAGCAAAAATCGGAGCTCTTGTCTGCTTAAGTAACCATGCCTTAACTGCGAGAATTTGTCAGAACAAGTGAACATTAACTGACGTCAACCATTGTGTGATAAACTTACTAGGTCAACCCATTATGCATTCGAGTGCAAACTTTAGCTTCAAAGAAATATTTAAAAATTAATATGTATCCACAATAGTTCATTAAATTTCTCCCTGTCCCATTATAATGAAGTATATTATGGAAATATAAATGAACTGTAAGAATGGAAATAAAGGCAACAAATAAAAAATGCAAAAATACTAATTCAGAATGCCTTAGAAATGTACAGCCACACAGATTTCCATCAAAAAGAAGTACATATTTAAAGTATCTTCCTGCAAAGAAAAGATATACCTTTATTGCCACTTGACTCTTAAAATGTTTCATATAATGCTAACATATTATGAGAGGTGCTTTTTCCCCTGTAGTATGATCGGTATGCAGTTTTTTAAGTAGAAAAGACGTGTTGCAATGCAGCATTTTGTTTCATTCAAGTAAAATATGAATTTGCACATCATAATTATTTTTCCAATGGAAAGAAATGACCTTAGCCTAAAAACTTTTATCTTGTAGCACCAAACCAACACACAATGAGGAATACAACAAGTCTGAAATATTACTATTGTTTGTTATATTTTAGGGAAATTTTATTTACAGTGTAATACAATATCTTAATTCACACCCCCTTTTTTAGTGGCATATTAATATTTATAATGCAACATAGAAATATTAATACTGAGATACTTTAGAAACTTGAAATGTACTAGCTCAAAAAATTTCAGATCAAAGAGTTAACAAATAAACAAATAGGCTTTTGAAGATAGTATATCAAATATAATAGCAATAATAATGAATAAAAATTGAAAAATAATAATAATAATAATAATGACTGAACAAAAGAACAGAAAATAATTTCCCAAATTGCACATAGCATTAAAATTTTTATTTAATTGTCATGATTTTAACTGTTTCATTTTTTTAATTTATCTCATTCATTTTAACTGTACAAGCCAATTTTATCATTTACTGCAGTAAAAACTCACACTCAGTTGACTAAATGTGGGTGAATTAAAACCTCCTGTATTCAATATAAAAGTTCCAAAAAGAAAAGAAAAAAGAAAGCCAAATACAAAGAAATTGACTGATGTCAGACAAATGAATGAGTTGTTGCAAGCACATGTCAGAAAACTCTAAGAACAGAATGGTATCAAACGCTGATTTGGTTTAGGACACAAAAATTACAGTACATGTGCTTTTATTTTAGGTTGTCCTAAGAATTATTTGAATAATTGTCAACCATGGCTGACATTTTCAAATAAAAAGACAGCAGGCATTGTTGCTCAAAAATTTTAGATAGTCAGAAAAAAAAAATACTGAGTGCTTATGAACAAAAAATTCAGATGCTATAAACTAAAACTAAGTATAATTGATATACTGCAATCCTAAAAGTGTGATTGTAACTTTGAACGTACTAAAAAAAAAAAAAAAAAAAAAAAAGACTTAATTTGCTTGAAATGTTATAAAATTACATGCTGCAATAAGGCACAAAACAGCAATATATGTTCACAGTTGGAGCAAAAGAATTGCTGAGTGAAACGGTTCCTCCCCCCTTACAATTTGACTCATTGGTTATTTTGCTATTGAATATTTTCTTCAAGCATTTATAACGAATATAATGTATGCAACAATATTCAAAAGCAAAATATTTGGGGAAAAAATTAAAAATTAAAGACAGGCATCTTAAAAAAACAAAGAAAATTTTTTTCAAAGCAAACATATGTGACCTTACGGATGTACAAATATCCAACAAAGACAGTCACACAACTACATCCATAAGCTAATTTTTTTTTCATTGAAAAACGAATGCATTGAAATTCAGAAACACATGTCTGTAACTGTTTTTACAAATTTATACTTTTTTGATATATGTATTTTGCTTTTTTGGCACAAAAGTACTGAGTTGTTCCTTTTACGAAGCATCTAGAAAAAATACATAATACTTAAACAACTTATGTGTAAGTTTTCATATTGCACTTTGATAAAATTGAAAACAAAGGTTTAAACCATGTAATGAAAGCTTTCATTGCCAGATATCATGAAAATGCATCAACTTTATTTTGATTTAATATAAAAACATATTTCTGTAGCTGCTGCTCCAGTTTTGTCCTGAGTTAATATTTTGTATAGCAGAAACATTTAAAACTAATTCCATAAAATTTATAAATACATTTGGAATTTGCATTTCAAATAAATTACTGTCACATTTTTCAAACATTATGCAGCTACAAAAGGCCTTGTCATAAGTTTAATCACATCCCACTTTCTCACGCGTCTTTCTACAGCTGAATATCACCGAGATCATTGCCTGAGTTGTAGAAACAAATATTAAGACGATGTCTAAATCGAAACATAGAAAAAAAAAAGCAAACCCTCCTCATATGTCCACATTATGGTCCTTGCGAAGATGAGCGTTGAGAGCATTCTTCCAAGAGAACCTCTTATCACACATGTCACATTTGTAGTTCTTCCTCTTCAAGAAGTGAATTTCTATGTGCCTGTTGAGGGTGCCTGAGTTGTAGAAGCCTTTGTGGCACACGGGACATGTGGGACGTTGGGCGTTCATGCCCAGATCTGAGTCAGACGCAAACAGGACGGATGGGGATGACCTTCTGGACAAGCCATACCTATGTTTCCACGCAGAAGACAGCACTAGCTTGCTCACTGAAGAAGAGAACCAGGTTTTAAAAACGGTATATATTACAGAGAAAAGTACTGATTTTTCTTCCTAGTACATTTTGATAGGACTCTCTTTCAAGCTGAGGGTCAGAGTAGATTAATTATCTGTTTAGAATGATTTTTGCACAATTTCCATAGGGAAAAATCAGAAAGTTATGTTTGCAAGCAAGACTTAGTTTGCATGCAAGTTCATGGATACTCAGCTTCAGATTTTTTTTTTTTTTTTTTTTTTTTTTTTTTGATGAATTTTTAAATTAGACAGAACTTTAGACTATTTATGAATGAATACAAATTATAAGGAATGGGTGTAAGGCTTCTGAACTTTTTTTTGTTAAAAATTAAGCCTATTTACAAAGAGCTGATCCAGCATTCAAGAGTCTAAAATAGTTGGAAAGAATCATTTTAAAATTTTCTGGTAAAAACTATTAACAAACAATAAGTTCCTATTAAAGGACTTCTCCATTTAACAGACAATAAATTAAGGAGGAAAAATATGAGTAAAGAGAACAATAGCAATCATATCACAAAGCACTGATCCTGGTGGTGGGTCAGGGGGCATGACACCCCTTAAAGCAACCAAAGATAGCCTTACAATCTTAAGAAATTACTGAGGGAAAGTGACAAATCCCTATTTGTGCCCCAAAATTAATCATATGACTTGACACTTTCAAATATCCGTCAAAAATCAGAAGCTGGGCTCATCCTTAGAAATTTCAAAATTATACTACCTTCATGTGTTGGGGGACACAAGAAACCCTTTTTCAATTAGAGAAAGTATTAAACTTAAGGATTCATTCATTCAGCAATCACAATTGATTGAGTGCTGCTTGCATCCTGAATTTAAAAAAATTTTGAATTGAAAAGGGAATGAAATGGTTTGTAACTCTGAAAAATATTGATGCAATATATTTTGCATTTTAGGTCAGTTTTTACATTATTATTTTCTATTTATAAAAGTTTAAATGGTATGCGAAACAATTCCTAGTTGGTTCTTTAAGTTCCATCTCCACCTCATTTGTTGAAAAGGCACATTGATATCTTAAATATAACACTTATTTGCAATGAAAAAAAGATGGAATATTGCTCAGAAACTCAAAGTAATAAGTCACTTTTATCTTTACACTTTTAAAAACAATTTGCAATAAAAAAATTTAAAAAAAAAAATAGTTTTTAAAAGAAATTTATTTTATTCACTTTGTTCTTTTTAAATACTAAATGAAGCCCCCACTCTGAAGATACTTTCATACAACAAAAGTGTATCTAAATCCATCTGTATATGCTTGTAAATATGTATCTTTATAATAATTTATGAAATAATAAAGATTTTGATTCTGTTATATCATGAATTCTTTTACACATTATATAATCATTAACTTCTATTTTCCAGAGTTCATAAAGTATAAGCCTACAGCTGCATGATTTTCAAAGTTTTTTTTACGCTGATCTATTTTACATATTGAGTTTTCTATTTTATGTAATTGCATGTACAGAAAACTAAATGATTTTTCTCCCCTCCCCCAATTGCTTTTTTAATTCTAATTGTCTTCCTCAAAATTTTCTGATGCAAATTATCTTCATTGTCTTAATGCAAAAGCTAATAATTCTGAACCATCATCATTAAAATTAAGTTGACAAAAAAAAAAAAAAAAATTAAACCCAAATTTGCTTAACAGTACAATTGAGCTCATAAGTGAATCAACAATAAAAAAAAAAAAAAAAAAAAAAAAAGCTGCATGAAAGCAATATTCTGTGCTTTCTTGAAACCTACCACTGAATTAAAACTGCATTCAAATTAAGAGTAACAAAGCTTGATGCTTAATCATGACATTTAACCACCAAGTCAGTTTGAAACTATCAGACATAAATGAGAAATTCTTACACAGTTTTAAATTAATTAATTATATTTTAAGAAAACAATTTGACAAATGTACTAGGAAGCAAAATCATGTCACATGGTAAAAGCGATTCAGATGCAATTAAAATAACATCTCAAAAATTGTAAAGTAATTATTTTTAAATTAGTTTCAAGTCCTGAATAACAATCAGAATGAACTGAGAAATAATGAAAAATTTTATGATAAAGCTATGAGTAAAAAATATGATCAGTCTCAAAGTATACTATGCATTTTATACTAAGTTGCTACCACATTAAATCTTTTAAGGAACTAGTAAAGACCTTAGAAAGTAAAGGTTATGTTTTTTTTTTTTTTAAACATAATAACAATTAAACCATTCTTAAATTTCATTTTTAAAGCCTTCTTGATTTTCAAAGACTCCGTATATAAAATAAATTAAAATTTTTATGAAAATTCTTTCATAAAAATCATAATATTTGTGGGGGGAGGGGGAATTATTATTTGCAAAATGTAACAAAAAAGTCTAAAGCCACAAAGAAGTAAATATACAACTACTTGACTCAGAAAATTTTATGTCTTAAACCTTTTCATAGCAATAATTTTTGCAATTAAATATAAGTAGTTCATGTATCCATCAAAATTTTAAGTAATATAAGTCTCAACAAAAGATGTTCATTGCTGTACTTTATACAAAAAGGATTTTTAAAAAAAACCCTCATACTTTTATCCTTAAAATTCAAATTAATTTCAAGAAAATCGCAAGGCAAAAGCTATAATTAGTTAACTGGCATGAAAATAAGAATAAAACTTTTGTACATGAAAAATTGGCACAAAAAGGAAAAAGAAGACAAGAAAAAAAGGAAAAAAAAAGGAACCTAATTATTTAAGAAAATGAATAATTTTAAAAGAAAGGTTATTTTATACATTTGACTAAAAAAAAAAAAAAAAAACTTTTTACTGCGTATTTCAATGCATCTGAATCACTTTAAGGTTAATAATAAATATTATTTTTGGATTGCTTGAATAAATAACAACATTGGAAAAACTAAATCACCAGAAGAATTCTACAGCAGAAAAAAATATTAATTTACAAGTTAATAATGAAAATCAATACAAATAAGATGAATCTTACATAATACTGAACAAAACCAGTAAGGAAACAACATTAGCCATCCAAATATAAACTTTTGTACTTTTTGTGAACATTTTATACAAGACATGCTTCTTGCGACATGCAAAACAAAGAAATAATGTCATCCAAATAAAAATAAATTCATCAAAATATAATTAAATGGTTCTGAAAAGACTTCCCTAGCTTCGGTTTAATATAAAAATGTCAAAAAAATCAACAAACAGCAATCCAATAACAACATTTAAAAATACTTAAAACACTTACAAAACAGCTATATTTACTGATTTTTGATCAACTATTTCAAAAAAAATTCAATTTTGAATAAATTTAAAATACAACTATAGGAAAGATTAAACAATAATAAGCTGATTAATTATTCTTAAAAGTTATCAAATTTCAAAATATGGCAGAGCTCAGCATAAAAGTTAACTAAAAGTTCTACTTGTACATTCTAAAATATAACCTAACAAGTACTAAATACATATTAAACAAAAAATATTTGACATAGCTAGGAATCATCAATCAAATATATAAAATTTAAACTTACTATTGTATTTGTAAAATTTAATTTTCAAATACTACAGGGAAATGCAAAATTCAGTATAAAAGAACATGACTATCAATACTATATTCCCACTACCTTTTTGTTACAATGTGTAAAAATATGTGTCATAAAGAAAATATATTATCAGCACCATGCTACATTAATGAATGTGGAAATTGGTACTTTTCAGGAGAATCAAAACACTGAATATAAATTTTTTCCACCTGACGCGGTTAGTTACTTTCAATGTTTTAAGTTTTTTGATTACTTTAAGAGTAAAAAACTATTGTCTGAAGTAGTTAGAACCAGTAGCACTTTTTACGTACTATGGCAAATATCGAATTTGAATGACGTGATTTTTTACATTCGTTAGTTTAGCATGGCGCTGAAGATATGTTTATAAATAAAGCGTTTACTATCAAAAGCAGTTCAAACTATTCCCATAAAATGTACAGAAGATTTATTGAAAAAAAACCATGATTGAGCTAGGTTTGAAATAAAACCTGTTTTTGACGACAGGCTGTTAATTGTGTTGGATGCATTCCACTTCGCTTTGTAGCTTGGTGGTATCGACTAAGAATCAAATTTCAAAAAAAGAAAGATAGAGTAAAACTTTTAAAATGTCATGGATTGAGCAGGTTTTGATACTAAAGGTCTCATTAGGGCACGTCAAGATATGCTAATTTCACACCAACTGTCTCAATTTAAAAAAAAAATATTGTCAGTCCTTCTGCATACATCATTGGTTCTACATAATTTAACAACAACTCATGCTAGCTGATTGACTATTATTCATTCCATTAATTAAAGTTGATAGCACTCAGAGCAAGCCTGTCTTTTCGAATTTTTCTTGTGTGGGGGGGGGGCAAAGGGTACTTCTACATAAAAATTTGATTAGAAAACAACAAAAACCACACTCACTTTTTGTAATAACATTACTTTTTAAAAAACATGGGGCCCTCTTTAATGATCTATTAAACAGCTTGAAGATTTTGTATTTTCCAGGGAGGAGGTTTTATTTCATTTGAAAAAGATTAAAGCAACTAAAGCTCCGGGACCAGATAATATTTATCCAAAAATTTTAGTTGAATGTGCAGAGGAATTAGTCGATGTTATTTTGAATATTTTCAATGCTTCTTATAACTCGGGGACGGTGCCAGAGGACTGAAAGCTGGCTAACATAACGCCACTCTTCAAGAAGGGGTCTAAGGGTATTGCTGGGAATTATAGACCTGTAAGTTTGACTTCGGTGATTTGTAAGATTTTCGAAACTTTGATCAAAATTAAGATCATGAAGTTCTTAGAGACTAATAGTCTGTTGACTAGTTTGCAGTATGGTTTCAGGAAAGGTAAATCCTGTACCACTAATTTATTGCATTTCTACGACAAGGTTACCTCAGCTTTAGATAACAAAAAATGTGTGGATGTTGTTTATATTGATTTTCAAAAAGCTTTTGACAAGGTACCTCATGTTGCTCTTCTCAGCAAGTTAGCTGACATAGGAATAGGAGGAAAAACTTTACTTTGGGTTAGAAATTGGCTTACTGGTAGGAAGCAAAGAGTAGTTGTGAGAGGAAATCATTCTAATTGGAGTGATGTTTTAAGTGGAGTTCCTCAGGGATCAGTGTTAGGGCCTCTTTTGTTTATTATATTTATGAATGACATCAATGAAAATATTTCTGGAAGCATGAATTGTTTTGCTGACGATGTAAAAGTTATGGGGATTGTCGAAAATGAAGAACAAGTAAAACAGCTGCAAGAGGATTTAGATCATATTACTAAGTGGGCGGATAAATGGGGTATGGCAGTTAATGTAGGAAAATGTCAAGTGCTACATTTAGGTCATGGAAATAAACGTATGAGATATCGTTTACAGGGTTCAGTCATAAATCAGGCAGAAAATGCTATGGATCTGGGTATCTTTATTAATCAGGACTTCAAGTTTAGTCAACAGTGCAGTATTGCTAGTAACAAAGCCAACAAAATGCTTGGGTTTATCAATAGATCTGTTTCAAACAAATCTAAGAAAGTTCTTCTGCCTTTATATAGGAGTTTAGTAAGACCTCATTTGGAGTATGCTGTTCAGTTTTGGTCGCCTTATCTGAAGAAAGATATTTTTGTATTGGAAAGGGTTCAAAGAAGGGTAACTAAATTAGTAAGGGGACTCTCAGATTTAGATTATGATACCAGACTTAATAGGCTCAACATGTATAGCCTGGAGCAAAGGAGAGTCAGAGGGGACATGATTCAGTTATTTAAATTTATCAAAATGAAAGATGTAAATGGATTAAATTTTTGCGGGGAAAGCAGGACAAGGGGTCATTGTTTTAAGCTATTTAAATCTCAGGCTAACTTGGAAATCAGGAAAAACTACTACTTTAGCAGGGTCGTGGGCACTTGGAATAGCTTACCGGAAGAGGCGGTAATGAGCAAGGGAGTGGATAGCTTTAAGATGGTCATTGATCTTCATTGGGGACAAATTAATTGACTAGGACCAGCCTAGCTGGGTCCAGAGACTGTTGCTGGTCGTCACATTTGTATTTGTATTTGTATTTGAATGATGGGCCTGCTTCAGTAGATCGTAACTCATATATTACACTGCAATGATATGACATAAAATAGAAAAGGGAAGATCTCATTGCAGGGTATAGTAACGGAAAACAATAATATATTTTCTGGTTATCAAGCTGGCATGAAAAAAGCATTACTCATATGGTGCTTATTTAGGATAATGGAGACCATTATAATTCTTTGAAATAATACAATCAGCCAGGGTTCTCATTAGAGCAAAAAATGCGGCTGAGAAAAGCTTATACTCTGTTGAAACTAGGGTGAGATTTTTTAACATTAAGAGAGATTTTTTAAAAAAATTTATGATTCAATTTAAGAGGTGTGACAAAATGGCAAGCAAGTCCAGCATCAAAACATTTTTTGAGCGAGATTTCTTTTAAAAGTGTGCGATTCTCAGGGTCATGTGCTCTATCAAGAACCCTGAAACTAGCTTAACAATGTTTAAAATAACTTTAAAATGTACATCTAAGTTGAAGACAAAGTTGCTTTACAGCATAGGACCCCAATTTTGAAATCCCGAAATTTGGAATGTTTTCATTTAAATATAAAAAAGTTATGAACTTTTTAGTAATTATATTTTTTCTACTTAGAAAGTTCAAAATAAGCAATTATTTGTTAAAAACACAGAGCTTTCAGTTCAGTTTTTTTTCTTTTCCATGCCTCATGTTATGCATAAATAAGTGCTTTGCTTATGCAGCAATCTTTAAACATTCCAATTCTCTAAACACAAGTAAAGAATTATAACGGTTTTTATTTCTTCAATTTTGCATCTTTGTATTGACTTTTGAGTGTATCATTTTGAGCTAGAATGGGGGTTATATGCATAATGAAGGAGGTTAAAAGTGGTAAAGGGGACAAGTGGATTTCTTGTGACCTATGTCAGATGTTCTGCTTGTTTAAGGGGAAGGATGAGTCTGAGAAGGATTTCATTTGCACTAACTGTGTTGAACTCTCAGAAATCAGAGTTAGGATGCTTACTTTGGAGGGTGAGTTAGCATTAGACTGTAGGAGTGTAGATGGGGTAAACACTCCAGAGGGAAAGGGGGAAGTTAGTAAAAAGGAGGTGGGCATCAGCTGTGTGTTAGATAGTGGGAATATTCCAAAGGTAAAGGAGGAAGTTAGTAAAAAGGAGGTGGGCATTAGCTGTGTGCTAGATAGTGGGAATATTCCAGAAGTAAAGGGGAAAGTTAATAGCTGAGGCAACAGACTGGGAAACAAAGGGTATAATTTTGGGAGATTCAATGGTGCGTGAGGTGGGAAACTCAATAGGCAGAGTTAGACGTAAGGTGGCTAGATGTTGTTTGTCAGGGGCTGGGGTAAGAGATGTAAACAGGGTTGCTGAAAAGAAGGGGGTATTTAATAAAGAGGATGTACTTGTTACTTTGGGAGGGAACTAACGATGTAGGCCATAGTAACAACAATGAGTTTACTAAGGAATGGGATTCCCTGTTGGACAAAGCAACCAACTGTTCGGCAAATGTCCAAGTGGTTGGTTTGCATCCCAGATATGGAGTGCATAGGAGTTGGTTAAACCAACGGGCTAGGTGTATGAACCTGGTACTCAAGGAAATTTGCATCAAGCGTAGTATCAGGTTTATTGATGTGTGGAGTAAATGTAAACGCGATTGGATTGCTAGGGATGGCCTGAATCTGAGCTCTACCGAGGTCAAAATGGTTAGTGGTTTGGTTTTAGAGGAGTCAGAATCAAAAAACTAAGTTGGAATGGGGGGCATGCTTTAAGGAGCAGAATTCAAATGGGTACTAACTATTGGGATTTTAGTAGAAATGGAAATAGGGTGGCTAGTAAGAGAAAAGATTTTAACAGTTGGGATTCAAATAATCGCGCAGCATTAAATAAAGGTAAGATGGGCTTACTTAAGGTTTTTTATACAAATGCTCGTAGTATTAGGAACAAGATGGAAGAATTGAAAAGCATAACAATAGACGAGAGGTTGGATATTATTGGAGTTACCGAGACATGGGCTACCGAAAGTGATGATGATTTATTATCTATTGCTGGGTATAATTTGTTTAGACAGGATAGAGTAGGTAAAAGAGGTGGTGGGCTTTTATTTTATGTCAGAGACACTTTAACTTGCAATGAATTGGTAATTAATGATAAACATATGAGATTGATATGATTTGGCTGGAGTTGATGAGCAATAAAGGCAATAAACTACGTTTAGGGAACATTTATAGGCCATTCAACTTAAGCCAGGGTCAAGATGAACAGATGTTTAGTATTATTAGTGACATTTCAAGCAAGGGGTCAGTAATTATAATGGGAGATTTTAATTTTCCAGGAATTGATTGGAATAATTTTTACCATAGTAATAGCAGAGAAGAGGAATTTTTGAAAGTAATTGGTGACTGTTTTTTAGATCAAATTGTAGCTCAGGGTACTCGACAGGACGTGATTTTGGATCTATTTTTCAGTGATATGGAAGGTTCTGCTCAGGGCTTATGTGTAGGGGAACACATTGGAGACAGTGACCACAACAGTATTAGGTTTGGGATTAAATTTGATACGCACAAAGTAGAGAATGTTAGGTTTGTGCCCAATTTCAGAAATACTGATTTTGTGGCACTTAGGCAGAGTTTGAAAGCAGTTTTTTCTTCTGGATTGGACAATAGCGATGTGAGTCTTCAGTGGGCAGAGTTTAAGGAAAAGCTAGCGAAAACGGTTGGGGATCATGTTTCTTTTAGGAGAAAGGGTGTCAACACTAAAATTTGGCCAATGTGGTTCTCCAGAGAAACTAAAGATGCTCTAAATTACAAGCAAGCTGCTTTTCATAGGTTTAGAGAAACTGGTCACAGTGCAGATAGGCTCCATTATTGTAAGGCAAGGAGTAAATTTAAGTATTTGGTACGGATTCAGAAAAGAGAGTTGGAGCAAAGACAGATAACATAAACAGGAATCCCAAGAAGTTTTTTGCATACGCTAATTCGGGGAAAGTTTGAAATAGTCATATTGGGCCACTGGTTGATGAGCACGGAATTTTAATTCAGGACGATAGTGATATTGCTAATGTTCTTAATAACTTTTTTCGAGTGTTTTTAACGATAACTGTATCTCAACAGTTGACACCAACAAGATACAAGCTATAGTACAGCTTGAGGACTTCGTATTTTCCAGGGATGACGTTTTACTTCATTTGAAAAAAATTAAAGAGACTAAGGCTCCGGGAACTGATAATATTTATCCAAAAATTTTAGTTGAATGTGCGGAGGAATTAGCAGATGTAATCGTAAATATTTTCAATGCTTCTTATAACTCGGGGACAATGCCAGAGGACTGGAAGCTGGCTAACATTACACTGCTCTTCAAGAAAGGGACTAAAGGGAGTGCGGGAAATTATAGACCTGTGAGTCTAACTTCGGTGGTTTGCAAAATTTTTGAAACATTGATAAAAATTAAGATAGTAAATTTTCTAGAGACTTATAATCTATTGACAAGTTTTCAGTACGGTTTCAGGAAAGGTAAATCTAGCGCAACTAATTTATTACATTTCTATGACAAAGTAACCTTGGCTTTGGACAATAAGAAGCCTGTAGATGTTGTTTACATTGATTTTCAAAAAGCTTTCGATAAGGTACCGCATGTAGCTCTACTTAGCAAATTAGCTGATATAGGAATAGGAGGGAAAACTTTCATTTGGTTAAAAAACTGGTTGATCGGAAGGAAACAAAGGGTAGTTGTAAGGGGAAATTATTCTAACTGGAGTGAGGTTTTAAGCGGGGTTCCTCAAGGATCATTTTTAGGGCCTGTTTTGTTCATTGTTTTTATGAACGATATTCACAAAAATATTTCTGGGAACATGAATTGTTTTACTGATGATGTCAAAGTTATGGGGACTGTAGAAAATGAAGAACAAACAAAACAGCTGCAAGAGGATATAGATCATATTACAAAGTGAGCTGATAAATGGGGTATGGCTGTTAATGTTGGGAAATGTCAAGTGCTACATTTAGGGCATGGAAATAAGTGTACAAGTTATTATTTGCAAGGTTCAGTCATTAGTCAGGCAGACAAAGTTACTGATCTGGGGGTCTTAATAAGTCAGGATTTAAAGTTTAGCCAACAGTGCAGCATTGCTAGTAACAAGGCCAATAAGATGCTTGGGTTTATCAATAGATCTATTTCAAACAAATCTAAAGAAGTTCTTCTGCCCTTATATAGAAGTTTGGTAATACCTCATTTGGAGTATGCTGTTCAGTTTTGGTCTCCTTATCTTAAGAAAGACATTAATGTATTGGAAAGGGTTCAAAGGTGAGCTACAAGGCTAATAAATGGACTTTCACTTAGACTATGATTCCAGGCTTAGAAGGCTAAAAATGTACAGTCTTGAGCAAAGAAGAGACCAAGGGGACATGATTCAGTCGTTTAAATTTATTAAAATGAAAGATGTTACGGGGCTGAAGTTTAGCACTGAAAACAGGACAAAGGATCATTGTTTTAAGCTATTTAAATCTCAGGCTAATATGGATGTTAGGAAGAATTATTATTTTAGCAGGGTAGTGGAACCTTGGAACAGTTTACCGGAAGAGGTGGTAATGAGCAAGGGAGTAGATAGTTTTACGAGGGCCATTGATCTTCACTGGGTATTGTAAATTGACTAGGACCAGTCTAGCTGGGCCCAGAGCCTGTTGCTGGTCATCACTTTTGTATTTGTATTTGTATTTGCATTCACTTTTGATTAATGATGATTCTTTTTTTCTTCTAATAAAGATGTAATACAAATCCTATTGAACAAGAGTGCAAAATTATAGTTAATAAAAATATGATTAATTTATTGTATGGATTAGCACATTGCATAATAATAAAAAGCAACATCTGCAGATTATACGCTATTGCAAATTATTTCCGACTTTGGTTTTATCATAATGAAGTGCACTTTCATTAATATTGATTAAAAAATAAAAGAAATATAGTGGGAATAATAGCAAAACCTGGAAAAATGCGACAAATATGGCAGGCACAGCAGGAGAGTTTTTACTATTTTTTGAGTCGGAATTGAAAATCTGGAAAGGTTGCATCCCGAACAGTATGGGTTTGGGGTCCTATACTGTATACAGAAAATTACAGAACGTTAAAGAAAATCCAAATATTCTCTTACATATTTTTTAAAAAAAAGAACTTTCCTTTACAAAAGAAAAAAAGGAAAAGGCTCTGAGCTTTAATTCAAGAAAAAGATGTGAATAAATAAAGTATCCTAAACTAATAATCATAATTAAGCAAACAATATACACCTTTATCCCATAATTTTATGCACAGTTAAGTTTTACAGCATACATGTTAGACAAAAACGATGTTACATTTCACAGAAAAATACTCCTGTGACTGTGTAATTTATAATTAACATTTATCAGCAAAAAATACTAAACATGATTTTTTGTGAATGCCACTAGTTATGCTTTAAAAATGAAATTTGCAACAAAAATTTCAGAATTAGGGAGCGTAGTTCTTTAGTGCAGGAAGTGAAGCACTGATAAACAATGAGCAAATTTGTACCAACAATTTTCCTTAAAAATGTATGCCTACCAATGTTAGAGTCATTAAGTTATATTCTGTGAAGTCAAAATAAGAATTATATTTTACAACAGATATTCTTAGGGTTAAAAAAAAACAGCTATTTCGACAGAGTTGTTGAATATTTTACCTGAACATTCTCAGAAAAAAAGATAGCTATTTATTTCTAAATATTAATCCTTGAAGCCTTTTTTTTTCTTTTCTTTTCTCTCTCTAAGTGAAACAGCAGTAAATTCTTTCATAAATTTCAGGATTTCAACAAAGATGAACAACTGGGAAAACATAAATTATTTTCAAGGCTTCAAACCAAATAGACAAAATTAAATTTCGTGATTCCAATATCTTAAAATGTGGATTTGCTTTCTAAAAGTGAAGAAAATTCATCAGAACACCATTGAAAATAGAAAAATCACATCAGTTGCTTCACAAATTAAATTTAATATCACCAAAATATGTAAGATTTTACATTGTCAATTTCTGAAATTCAAAAACGTTATTTGCAGGCAATAAATTTGCATTAATCCAGGCATTTGAGCAACATCAATGAATACGAGAGGGGAGGAAATATGTGCTACACCAACTTTTATGCATATAATTTCACTCCTGGGGTGGGTAGGCCAAACTGCTGAAATACTTCAATCAACATGTTAAAGTTCATTTCAAAATAAAATAAGGTAAACATACCAGTAGTGACCAGTGCTTAATTTAATAGTGATTCAGTAGTGGCCACTTCAAGATTTATATTTGAAAAAATATGGTTTCAGGTTTCCCAATGTATTAAAACTCCTGCACGTTTGATGCACTTTTGAATACATTGGGAGACCTAGAATAATATTTTTTCAAATATAAACCTTGAAGCGGCCACTACTGAAGCACTGGCTACTACTGGTGTATTTACTTTAACTATTTTTTTCCCTATCATAATAAAAATTATGTTCGACTCAAAAACATACCTAGCAGTTTCATAGAAATAAGAAACGATAACCAATCATATTTCTCTAAAAAAGAAATTTACTTTCTTATTTACTTTTCTTATTAAGAAAAAAAACTTTTCAGTTGGCTTAGGAATGCTTCTTTTGGAGATGTACAAAATGTGAAGATGATGATTAGAAACAGGGCAGAAAAGAAGAAAGATTACTCATTAAAAAAAAAAAGAAAATCAATTTACTCATTAAAAAAAACATATAAATAGCTTCAACTGATTTATTCACATTTGAAACATTACCACATTCATCCATGGTACAAGTAATAAGTGTCAAAAGATCAAATCGCAAATACACGTGATATTGTAACATTGTAATATGTCACGGTATAGTCAAAGAAATTAACGTTTCCTACAGAAAAACCTTTCAAAATTGTTAAAACAAGCATGACTGACTTTGAGATGAGTAAACAAGTTTGTCTTCCAGGAGAATTCGGTACCACAAATGTTACAGCAGTAATTCTTCTCTCCAAAAACATGGATTTCCATGTGTCTCTTCAAAGTGCTCGAGTCAAAAAAATGTTTACCACACACAGAACATTGTGGCCGGAATCCTTTAGAACCACCATGTGTATGTGATGTCCCACTACTTATCTCAGTCGAATAAGTCACAAGAGATCTTCTAGAAGTTCCTGCAAAGGAAAACACAAAATTTCAAAAGAAAAAGAAAGTTGATAAGCAATATTTTTATTGCATTTTAACTTTAAGTCCATGCTTCACAAACATCAAAAGCCTTTATAAATAATATGTAACAAGTTGGGACCCCCCCCCCCCCCCAAAAAAAAAAAAAAAAGATAGATCCAACTAGAGTCAGTTAGTTCCCAATGTAGCTTCTGACATAGTTTTTTGTCTGGCAGTCATATCTTGCAACCCTTCCGAGTAATAATTAGCATAACCCCTGCAAAAGGCCTTCAAAGGGATAGTGATCACCTTTTCTCATTAGGTATGACCTCGATAGCAGAAACAGCTCAACATAGCAAAGGGCGTCGCACATTGTTTTGAAAGTCTACAGACTTTGTCTTACTTGGGGGAAGGGAAAAACCCAAAGAAAAATAAAACAAATTCCAGTTAATGAAGCCTGGTACTGTATTTTGGGGGATATAATCAACAGGTAGCATGTACTTGTATTAACATCTCATTTTTAAGTTTTTCTCTGTGTTAATTTAGATTTTATGGTTAATCTAATGTTGCTTTAACTTGCAGGCTATTTTTTTATTTTTAATCTGTGTCGCAGACTGCAGAAAAAAATTCTGCTAAAAGGGGACATGACATTGAATTGACTACACTGCAGACCAAACCAAGGTCACTCACTCAGAATTAATAGTACTACAAGTCACTCGGATCACATTGCTTTATTGCAAGTCTGGATGTTCCAATATTGCTTTATAAGATACTGCTGACTTTATGAGACCTTACTGATCGTTCAGCAGTCAACATAAATTTCAACTAAACAAAAGATCGTTGAATTTCATAATGAACCAGATGTTAACTTTAGAGAATTTCTACACGAAGTTTTTGTCAAGAATCTTCAAAAGTTCTATGATTTTCAGTATGTAAAATATTTGGATTGTCCAACAAATGTTTTTCTTTATAGTAAATAAAAGTAAGGTTTCAAAGAGATTCTGGAAGGAAGTCTGTGGCGGGCCTATGTCCAGGACACCCCATAGCACCTACAGCCTTGAAATTTTGTACAAAATTACTTCAAGCCCCGGTGGTTTGCACTTGGGGTTTTGTCTTTTTAGATTCAAGATTTTTAGTTTTTTTGTAATTATTTTTTTAAGCTTAAATTTTGCGCAAATTGCATATTATTGCTTATTATAGGGGTGAAAAATTGCTTGCATATATTAATATTATATATTGTTGGAAAGGGTAGAATTTTCCACATTCTACGCAACTTGTTTTAATGCTCTAACTTAAACACAGTCCGAGTTATTCGCATTTTTAGTTCAAACTGTTTTAGGTTTAGATAAAATTTAGGCACTACTTTCTTCATTAAATCTATCAGTAAAAAGCGAAGGAATTGTTCTGCAGTTTTCTTTTTGACACCACTGGAAAAAGCAGCTTTTTTTACTCCAGACCTAATACGATCTATGGTCGAAAACTAAACTTCTATCTCCAAAGGAAAGAAAGTTACAAGCTTTTAAAATTCAAGTTCGAATAATCTATCTTGATTAATATTATTGATGTTTTATTTGGCATTGCCATAGTTACGCCTTTTAGATTCGTTTGATTCTTCTTGCTTATTCACAAATTTTAAGGGTTTAGATTTTAACGGAAAATCTTAGGCTCAACTCAATTTAAGCTGCGAGCTTAAGAGCAAAATATATTGCTAGGGACCACGAATATGAAAGTGACTTTTCAAACGTACACAACTGCAGTTTTGCAATGCTCAAGACAGGAGCCTCCTAGCCCTTATAGCTCTGCAAGTTGGCAGAAATTATTTTAAAAGCCGGGGAAGGGGTGCTTTTTGTTCCAAAGGGAGCTCATAATGCGTTTTTAATCTGTTTGTTTCCAATTGACAATTTAAATCTTTGTAAATAAAATAAGATTGCGAAGAAATCTTCGGGGGTTGGTGAGCCTTAGCAAGCAGGGAGCAGAGCCCCCAAGTTGGGAATAAAAAGGTTATTATGTACTGTTTCCAATTTTATTTATTTTTTGCAAGTTGAGCATCCCTGCAGTATAATATTGCACATTTTTTTTTAAGGTTAAAGACAAAACTTTTCTTTCTTTACTTTTCATTAACTTTTCATGTGGCTCAGACTTGATTTTCCTTGACTTGACTTAAATTATGACTGTTAGGCTCATTCTTAGAAGCTTCATTTGTACAACTTTTAATCCAATGAGCCCAAGTAAATGAGGAGCTTCATTTCAATCCTGCAAATACATTCACCTTTAAGGGTTTTTTTTTTCCAAGAAAAATTTCTACTAAAAGTAAATTGATTAAAGTGATATTTAAGTTTTTATCCAAAACATTTCAACAGTTACAGCATATACTCATATTTTAAGAAGAAAAAGGTCATGTTGGGAAAATGTTCTTCATTTTGAGAAAGCTGCTAAAACAAAATCCAATAAGTCTGAATCTCACTCAAGACAAGATCATAAATGTTTTATCATCAAAATATTGACGTTTCTATTAGTGCCCAAATGGTATGACTTGAAGCCATCATCATCTGTTTTATTTGTGCAACACAATGCTGGATATTTCCTGTTATTCATCATAATAGTATTTATTCAAGCATTACAGTAAAACATTTTAAGCAGAATAAAAAGAAGTAAAAAGAAGAAAGATTTAAAAAAAATAGAAAGAAGAACGAAGATTTTAAAGAACTACTCAACCAACAGCAAAACTTTAAACTACAACTTAAAATAGTAATTAAAAAAGAATTTACTTACATGGTTAGATGTTGTACAATCTTAAAAGTCAACTTTTCAAGCAATACTTTTGTAAAAGTTCCAGAGAAAGATCATAGGAGGTGGAGGATTTTACTGAGGTTACTTTTTGCAGGGGAAAATTAGGACTTCATTAAGATTCTTATTAACTTGATGTTAAACATAGAACATAGTTATTTACAATGCAAAAAATTGTCCTGGTCATTATTAAAAGGTTTCCAAAAAATTGCAAAAGTGGTGGCTTTACAAAAGTGTCCCTTCTTTCTTGGTTTCAATGTACGTATATACAGTAGAGCACCAGTTATAAATATTTCAAAGATTAATTTGCATATAACATAAGAATGAGAGAGACAAATAAACAAAAGGTTTTTACGATTTAAAAGATTTTGTTTCACTTAAAATTTAAGTATTATTCTACGACCGATGTAGCACATTTTGCCTATGATGATATTTTTTATTTTGTT
This sequence comes from Uloborus diversus, assembly GCF_026930045.1. Lineage (NCBI taxonomy): Eukaryota > Metazoa > Arthropoda > Arachnida > Araneae > Uloboridae > Uloborus > Uloborus diversus. Next base: position 63,770,648 of record NC_072734.1, on the reverse strand, counting down.
TTAAGTATTACTATGTTTTACAAATGCTAAAATATAATCGTTGAAATGCAAATTTTATATACAAGAAGTAGATCAAAAAAGTCACAAAACGCGGCCAATGATTTTGCATTTTATAGATTTTGGTAACATATAGATCATTTTGCAATCTATAAAAGGATATTAAGAACCTATCAATTTATAGTGAGCGCCGGTTAAATGAATCAATGGTTAGTTGAACCAGCCACTTTAATGAATCAAATTCTTAAAAACAGTATGAAAGCCAGCTTTAAAATTAAACAAGCTGATGTGTGCATCACATGACTTCCTTTTACTCCAATTTAATGTCATTTTCTCATTATTGGCAGTTTTATGTGATTCAATTCTCTAAATATCACCAACAGTAGCCAAATTAAAACCAGATTTAAAAAAAAATAATAATATAAAAAAAAAATTGCCAAATTTGTCGCCAAGCTGGTGACAAAACTTGGTGACCAAAAGACTGGCGATGTATCACCAAGTGTCCGCCAAATTATAACACCACTTCAGTTTGCATTGAAATTAACAATGATTTCCCCCCAAAAAGGAACAAAAGATCCCCTTTGGAGCATCCGAATGCAACCAAAAAAGGAGGTGCACAACTAGACCCCACTAGGAGTCTAAGTACCAAATTTCAACTTTCTAGGACATTCCGTTCTTGAGATATGCGACATACATACACACATAGGCACATACATACGTACATACAGACGTCACGAGAAAACTCATTGTAATTAACTCGGGGATCGTCAAAATGGGTGTTTTGGGTGTCTGTACGTTCCTAGGCATATATCCACGTGTGGTCGGGTTGAAAAATAAACTCAACATTCATTCGGGGGTGAGCAAAATGGAAATTAAGGCCGATTTTTGAGTGAAAATTTTTTCGCGAATACAATACTTCCTTTTTTGTAAAAGCAAGTAAAAATGGACGGATATTCGAATCAAACACGCCACCCAAATGAATAAAGCGTATGTGACTAATCATTTCCCACAAACACTTGGAGCATCAAAGTAGTCTTTTTTTTTCTTTGACTTATTTCAGTTAAATCAGAATTTTTTTTTGGGGGGGGGGGCTAAATAGTGAAAGGAGGGGGAGGGAAGGTGTTGTACACTTTTGGTGGCAGTTTCTTCGAAAAAGTCAAACAAAACCGGTGAGACGAACAGAGACGTGGTACCGATGGGACATCTGTGCTCGAGGTGTTGTCACCAATAGCTTTAGCATTGAAGCAACAAGAAGAGAATTCTGAGGAATATTATTGATAGTTTTACGACATTGGAAAAACAATAAAACTAAATTAACTATTGCTCATTTTTAACAATCAGCAGCAGACACATTTTTCCAAGCAGATAAGTTAAAATTTTAAATTTTTAATTGCTTTTCTATGTTGTTTTACTATTTATTTAAATAATCAAAGAATGAATATTTTGAGTGAATGGCATACTTTTGACGATACTATTCCATGTTTCACTAAAAGGACAAAATGTGTATAATTACACATTTCTGCTTTATTGAATCAACCACTTTATTGAATCAAAACTTTGAAACGAACATGATTCAAATAAGCGATGGTCACTATTTGTGAATCGAAAAAACTTAAAAATGCAGTCAGAATTAAAGCAAACTATGCAGCTTAATAATATTCATTATCAGTCCGAAATAAATATGCTACACAATCAAGAGTAATTATATAGGTTAGGTTCAAATAGAGCAACCAGTTGACTCGGGCGGTTGATTCATGACGTTTGATGAGGTCGGTGGTAAGTGGGGTGAATGTCAGTTGAATACTTTCCATGTACGATGGGCTAACCATTAAGTAATTAGAATACTCCCAGTTAGTCACCGATGAGTCAGGTTAACCGGTTGCTCTTTTCTAACATACCCATAATCTTGTAATTTTGCTTGTTTCATGATTAGCTTAGCTATATTAAAAAGGCAGTTTAGTATGCTTTCAACTTATTTTTCCTTCAAAAATTCTGAACTAAAGAGTAAAGATGAAAAGGTATTTAAAAGTTACATGTGTTACAGAATGCTGTTACTATACTATAGGAGTTTCTTAACTGCACAATTTATTGTTTACTTCTGAAAAGATGTGCAGGTTATAGAGAATTGCATTTTACAGATAAGCATTTTGAAAATCTTCTGATGTAGTACCATATTATAGTCCTGGGTATTATAGCTCGGGGCTAAGAAGTTGGGTGGATTTTAGAATTTTACGGATTTCAATTCTTTGACTTACATAATCATTTCAAAATATACTGCAAAACAACCATATTTTTTCATAAAAATGACATAAAAATAAAATTATTGAAGTAAATCTGTTACAATTATTTCACAAAGCAAATTATCTGTATCCACTGTGCTTTTAGTTAATTTCTACATTTTAAACTTTTTTTTTCTTTTGTTCGTTTTTGGAAATGACACTCGGATTCTCAATTGCTGATCCACAGAAAATTTGCCGATTATCTGACATTTCTAATGTTAACATTAAAAAAATTTCTTTTTTCAAAAAATAATAATAGCAATAATAACATTTTATGCACATGCTTAATCATTGCTTGATGAGTCCTTTGATTCACATATTAAGAAAAGCATTGTAAATTAAACATCAGAGTGATTAATGCATTTTCTTCCAACATACCAATATTAAAAAAATATTCTTGAAGTGGGGCAATAAAATTTAAAAATCCATAAAGCAAATCATGCAAGCAAGATCTGAGAGTAAGAAACAACAATATTGTAAAAGAGCACGACTTGCAAATACATGCTGTGCATTTTTTTGTTAGTTTTGTTCTTTTTATGGTGCTCCTTATGTTCTTACTTTTCAGAAAAAACATATTTATTTTTTCTTAGAAGTTATGCGACACAAAAGGATATAAATTACTAATAATAATTTGAGTTAAATCAGAACTAAGATAGAACAAACTGTTAAGTGTAAACAATACATACAAGAGAACCTTAATACATGGTGCTCCACTGCATACATATACAGTTGGCTCTCTGTTTAACGACGCTCTATTTAATGTTTCCCTCTATTTAAAGACGACTTTTCAGTCCCGAATGGTCTACTGTAGTTTTAAAAGCATTATTTTAAGGACACTTTCTACTTAAGGACAATTTTTTTGTGGTCCATTGAAAGTCGTTAAACAGAGAGTCAATTGTATATATACTCTTATATATTGTAATATTTGTTAGTTTATAAAAGCTCAAAATATATTCCTACCATATTGCAATTCAGTTTCCGGATTTGAGATCTTTATTAATAATTTTGTCGTGATATACAAAAATTTGTACATTGGTGATTTTGCAAGTTATGCCATGCTAAACAGACCTCTTAAAAGTCATTTTTTTAAATCTCATTTCTTTGCCATTTAATGTTGATAAATTAATCACAGCCTAACTCACAGTAAAAAAGGTTACTTCATGATTTGGTGTGCTTCTTTCTCTCTAGAGAAATCATTTTGCCAGATAAGGCTTCCTGAATTTCCAAATCCTTGAAAATTATTTTAAGCAAAATAAAATTTGTGTTAAAAAACATTTTTTTTATTTTATGTATTTATTTTTCGGTGAGAATTATCATAGGAAGATAGTATAGTAGAGTTTTTGATGTTTCAGAGGATTACAAGAAACATTGGCTGACTTTTCAAAAGTAATTTAAAAATTTATTTTGAAAATTCGGAATATGAAAAGTGTATATATATATATATATATATATATAAATGCTGTTAATCCTTTTTCTTAATTTTTGATAAATATATTATCTAAATTAACTTTGACATAGAGTACGAGATTTATGGATTGATTTGATTAATGAAGGAAATAGCCAATAACTATCCTCAGTAAAACTAAAACACTTCAAATACATGGAGTAACATTCCATTCTACAAAAAGAAAACTGAGAAACTGAATTTCGAGCTAATTGGCTCTCATCAGGCAATAGCAGGTAAGGAAATATATTTTGTTTTCATTGCTGAGATCATGGATAATATTTTAAATGCCAATTTAGAATTTGTTACGAATTAAAAATCTGATGATGACAAAATTTGATGAATAACCGTCTGTCCTTCACAAGAAAAGGTCTCGTCATAAAGCCTAAACCCCTCTAATGCCATAGAAACAGATTTCATTCACTTTCTGCAAGGGTTAGCAGGAGGGGGTAGCGCTATTTTACCACTCGTTTTCTTGTCTTTGTGCAGTTGTACTTGCTTTTCCAACATTAAAATTCCCTTGGAAAAATGAGATGCACCTCGTTTCTATAGCAATAGACGGACATTTTAGTGAGAGGTTTTTTTCATAATGGACAGACAGTACTTGATTCATCAACACTTATTTTTGGTAGAACAAAAATTACTAAAATGAATTTTGTTTATTAAGTTTATAAAAACACTTTGGCTTCAATAAAAGATTCATCAAGCATCATTTCATATAACAGCATTAACTAAAATAAATTTTATTACTGCTCCTCCATTTATAGTGGAAAGTACAAGTTACAAACTTTGTTTCTTATAATCTAATCAAAGCTTTCAAGCTAAAAAAAGAAAAAAAAAACTTTAAAATCTATTCCAAAAAATGCATTTATTTATATTAATATACTTTCAAATTGGATTTAGTTTAAATAACCAAAACTGTCAATAACACACAATATCACACAAAAATGTATAGAAATTTATTATGTATAAAAGCCATAGAATTTCTCAGAATCAACAGATAAACACAAAAAATGGTAAAATTGCATAAAGTTACAGGAAAGATGAAAGTTTGACAAAACCATTTTAAGTGGTTCTACTCTTATCTATTATGTGTATAAAAAGCATTTTCTCACAAAATAATATTCATTCTTTCATTTTCATAGGAGATATACTGATTATGAAACATGTATTTACCAAAAAGAAATTATTAACAAATAGACTGCACTAGAACCTCAGGTTCTTTGGAATTATTAAACATAACCTACATTAAAACAACTTTAAACTGTACACAAAATAATTCTTTGAATTGAAATGCAAAGCAGAAAGAAAAAGTTTTTAAAGTAAAACCCTAATGTTTAAAAAAAATGTTGTATTGCTAAAATTTGCCCATTTTATTCCCTTTTACAGCTTACTCTTCCAGCAAAATGATATACAGAATGCTCTTTGTAAGCCAATGCTGCATAATATTTTCACAATACAGAATGCATAATGATGATACTAATTCAAGCAAGAATATAAATATTACTGAGAGCCGATTCTTATCACAGTGGAAGACAATTACAGTCAAACATCATAAAATGTTTTAATTGGCTTTAAAAAAATTTTAAAAATTCACTTTACATAGAAGATTTAGTTTTAATTCTAAAATTCTATGTGCATGAGTTTCATGTTATTATTTACTAATTTCATTGTAAAAAAAAATTAATCACATGCACATACAGTAAACTCTGAATTATCTGTGGTTTCTAAAGCTCTTTTTTAATGACGATACTATATGGAATTGAAATGTAGAAAAATAAAATATTTTGTTGAAAGGGTTACAAAGGTATGCCTACCAGTCATGCCTACAGATTAACATATATTTTCTTTTTAAAAAATCACCTATGCTGTTAATAAAGTCCTTCTTACCTACAATGATTTACCTACTACAGTGAACGCCAGGTAATTGAATTAGCCCCTTTAATAAATCAAATCCTCAAAAACAGACTGAAATCTAGCTTTTAAGGTTGAAAAACCAATGGATATTTGAATCACACTCTTTAATCAATCAAGTGATTAACCATTGACATCAAGTGATGTCATTAACCATTTGCCACAAACACTTGGTTAGGGCTGAGTGATATCAGAATTTTAACGCCGCAATATATCGCTCTCAAAATATCGATGTTTTCGATATATTTAGGTCATTAAATTCAACATTTTTTGGGAGGTGTGGGAGATGCAAAACCTATTACTTAAGTATCTGCAACAGAGAAAAGCCACATGCCATATTGGTGAATAAATATTTTAGCAATTTATTCTAATAATATAGCTACAGCAAGGAATCTGATGTGTTTGTGTCGGGGGGGGGGGGGGAGGGATCATGAGGCAGATTATACCACAGAAACGTTTGGAGAAATTACTTTAGCAGAATTTAAGCCTTTTTATTAGTGGGTTTCAATTCTTGAGGGAAAAGGGGACTTGGTAAAATTGAGGAGTGCCATCGCAGTCGGTGAAATTATCAGAGAAGTTATTTTAAAAGAAGTTAAAAACTCAATCCCTCTTCAATAAAAGGTTGTGCATTTTGGGGGAAACGCGATTAATTTGAGGGAGGTGGGGGATTTATGCGAATAATAGCAATAGCAACATATGAGAATAATAACAGCCCTTGCAAGGGGGAAGGGAGGTCATAACGCAGACAATGTCATTAAATTTTTTGCAGAAGGATTTTAATCCATTAAAAAGATGGTGGCGTATTTCTTTTGTTTGGGGGTGGGGTGATAAAATTGAGGGAAGCCACCACACTTGTGGAGGGAAATTGGCACCCCAGCTACATCACATACATTATAAGATCTGCAATACAGATAAGTCATTGAACATCTTGATAAACTAAATGTTCCAGCAATTTAGGCAAATAATAATGCCTAGAGCAGGGTACTCGTTTGGTGGGGGGGGGGGTCTTGAAGTTGACTATGCCAATGAAACTATCAGGGAACTTATTTTAAAAGTAGTTTAGTCTCTTAAGTAGGGACTCTTGTTTTTTTTTGGGGGGGGGGTGGCAAGCAAAGACCAAATTGTTGAAATTTTACAAAGGGTACTTGAAATAACATTTTTAGGAGGGGAGGTGCCATGCAAACTTTTAAGGGGGGGAACCCATATTTAAATCATTTGCACATTCAAATTTTCTTCCTTTACATAATTTGCAAAAACCATACAAGTTCAGAAATGCAAGTTTATTCTCGGTTTTCTACAACAATCAATGTTTCTCAGAGTACCGGAAATCCTAATATATGCTACCCCAATTCCACAACCTGTGTTTGATAAATCATATCAAAAGAAATATCGGATCTTGAACGAAAAAGATATAAACCCGCTAGTTTTGATACCACTTCAACGTCAACTCTCAACAATGCACGGTATTACCTTGAAATCAAATGTGCGAAAAACAACGGACTGAAAGGCTTTACTTTTGAAATACAGAAACTTACGTACATTTCCTTAGTACGTACGCTAGTAAAAACTGCTTAAGCTTCCGAAATGACATTCATCCAATGGAAGAAGCGTGTCTCGTTGGATTCTATCTGAATGAAGCAAATGAATTCTCTCATGGCGACCCTAGCTTTAGACATGGCCCGGTGCTGCATTGGCGCATTCTTAGCGACAAAACTGGCATGATAAAATTTTTTTGTTCTGCAAAGCACGAAAATACTGGAAAATTTTGCTCGTACCCATAACAAGTGAAAAAGACATGAAAATCCATAAAACTTCTGGGAAATCTGGAAGAGTTGGCAGGTATGATCCACTCATTAAGCACAAAGAATAATGAATAAAAATATGCATTTTTAAGTCATTATTTAATTAGTTCTTAGTTAAGTCCGGTCAGATGATATATCAGACAGATTTAAATCTGAATATTGTTACCGCGGTAATGAACATATATCGATACATTACGGTATATTGCCCAGTCCTACACTTGGTGCATTAGTGCAGTCTTTTTTTCTTTGTCACCTTTTAGGAAAATGAGTTTTTTTTTTGGTTTCGTTTTTTTTTAAATAGTGAAAAGAGGCGGAGGCAGGGTGTTGCACACTTTTAGGTATGTTTTTCTCAGAAAAAGTTAAGCAAAATCAGTGAGACATAGAGATATGGTGTGGATTGGACAGAGCTTTAGGCTTTGGAGCGTTAACATTGGAGTAATGAGTTGCTAATTCTCAGAAGCACAGGTAGTTTTATGACATTGAAAAAAGAATGTCTAAAATTAATTACTACCTGTTGTTAACAAACAACAGCAGATACATTTTTTTAAGCAGACAAGTCAAAATTTAAGTTTTTTTTAATTGCTTTTTTATACTGTTATACAATAAAATTCTTTAAATGAATATTTTGAGTGAACAATGTGCATTTAATGATATATCTTGTTTAACTAAAAAAATTAACCAAGTTCATTTAAATTGATGTAGAATTCCATGCATATTATACTATTCCATGCATATATAACTATTTACATGTTTTTGCTTCATTTAATCAAAACTGCATAAAACAAACTGGATTTAAATAAACGGCAGTCACTGTGTTAATGTTGTTGTCTTGTGCCAGCCAGCCTGGTAATTTTAGGGTGTGCTGCTTCACTTTTTCAACTATGCCGTAATTTGGTGTTAAGTCCGACTCCCACAGCACACACATGCTATAAGGACCTGTTTATGGGGTAGGCAACCCCCCATTCACAGCACAACAACATTCACACTAAGAGAGGACAACGACAGGAGAGAGAAAGTACATTCATGTAGACAATCGAGAGTTTACTGTCTATGTATTACATATAATATATATACCAATATATAATTTGAATGCCCTAATCAGTTTGAACCAGTATTAAATACAGGATTCTTTTTCTTACTGTAAGATATACATAGAATATATGCTGTTGATGGAAATATAACAGCAAAATATCCAGCAAATATAACATAGACATAAAGCCTAGTGATGCTATCTAAATCATGTGTGTATATTTGTAAACAAACCCACCTATAAAGGTATGTATTAATGCTCAAACTCAATACGATAAAAAATTTCATGACACTTTATTTTTTATTCAATTAGAAATATTTTTCCCTTTATTCCTTTTCAAACACTGGCTTTGCATAATGCATGATATTCTTTGAAATGATACACATTCAATAGAAAACAGAAAATTAATTTTAATATTGAGAGCTTTATTGTACAAAATTCAATGCAAAAAAAAAGTGGGGAAATCACAACTTTAAAATAATATAAACTTCAAATAAAGTGGGAGCAAAGCAACATTTGTAAAGTGAGAGCATGTATCTTATGAAAAGATCAAAAGTCCTTCTTTTTGCATTTAAACAGTTGATTTATTTTATTTATTTATTTATTTTTTTAGTCCTGTACATAAAAATAAATAAAAACACAAAAGAAAAACATCACAAATGCAAATTTGTAAGAATATAAAATAATGCTAAGTAGGTGGGACAGAATTGATGCCTGAATATGAAAACATATTCAAAAACAAACAAACTGGTACAAATTTTTTTTTTTATTTTTTAAAGCCTTCATTTTTATAGTAACATTTCATACTTTGATGTAAAAGGTAATACTTTTTCGTAACATTTAAATTAACTTAAAACTGAGCTAAGGATTGAAGCAAAATAAAGTTAAAACTTATTTGGTTTCCAGTATTAGTTAACAAAAAATACTCAAAAAGACAGAAATTTCTAACAGTTCACAATCATCATAATGTAATTTTTAAAAAATAATAATGATAATGATAAATGAATGCTGTCTACCTTCTGAAATTCAATACTTAATTAGGATTATTTGCCTTTTTAGTTAATAAAACTTTAGGTATGAATAAGTAATTTTATACAGTAACAGATATTTAAAAAAAAAAGTTTAATTTTTGTGGTTATAAATGCACAAAACTATTTTAATTTTATGTTAACAATCTCAATTAGCTATTATCGATTATTGTCTGCAAATTTATTTTTTTTTTAATCAGTATATAATTGCACTTTTGAAAAAAAAATCAAGCACATCAGTATAATTATTTGAAAATGTAAAAAGAGAAGGTAAAAATGAGTGGTCTAATTTTCTGAGTGTTTTTAAATGGCAATGTGGAAAAGAAATAAAAAGTTGACCTCTTAAAAGGCAAAGCAGTTTGTTGTTTACAAAATTATGACATTATTGTTGCATGAATACCATTTCTTGATTAACACGCTCAACTTAGTCCTATCATGTATGATTATGTAACATAATAAAATAGTTTTATTCAAATAATTAATTTAACTTATTAGTAGAGCTCAAATATGGTAGCTGTATACATAGCCACTTGTATCACACAGTTTTTTAATTGACCATTCAATTTAAAAGTATGTGCACAAAAGCTGAATTAAATTCAAAATTCACGACAAATTTCAATGATTTTACGAGATAGCTTAAAAATTGTAAGCCTTTCTCTTTCATTAAAATGACAAGTTCAAAAAGTAAATGATGCATAAAAACAGGATCAAAAATTCTTACACTCCTAATGAAACATTTATCATTTACTCGGCCGATAAAAAAGTAACATATGGTCTCAAAATGTTTCTTGCTTTGGGATAATATGTTTGTTAAGTGACAACTGCTAGATGTAGCCATTTTAAATGCACTTTGAGTCTTTAAAATTTATTCAATGTTCAGAATTAGGTTTTGTGCATCTAATTACATACTGTTCAATATAAAAAATGAATAACTAAAGAAAATTTAAAGAAACAGTTGATGAGATTTTTAATTAAAAAAAAGGTACTCATAACTGATTATTTTGATTGAATATTTTTTAATGTACATTAATTTTATCCTTAAAATTGTGCCCCTCTCCTTTTAGTCATCTTTCATATCAAAAATAATAAAAATTTTCAGTTTAATACAGTAAAAAATGAATTGCACACAAATCATTGATTAAAATCATTTTCTGGTATAAAATAATAAATAAATAATACAAATCTGAATTTTGATGCCACACATTCTCCTAACAAATCACATTGAAAAAAGAAATCATCATTAGGCTCTTACCAATCTGGCTTTCCTCAAATAAATCTTTTTTTAGAAAAGAATTACACCATTCTCACCTCTCGAACTATTGTAACCAACATAAATGTTATATAAATACAAAAATAAAAAAATGAAAACTGTAGGACAATCCATATTCTGCGGGAATTAACTTAATTTTTCATAAATCATGCATAACATTGACATCTCATTAACTATACACTCACATACACTACATAAAACCCAATTGTTATAGTCCTATTGATTTGCAGAAACAAATAGTCTCATTTTAAAAAAGTTGAACGCTTATTATATGTTTGTAATTATGTTGCAAATGTTTAAAGATTCAAAGTCCTTTTACGTAGTTGAAATCTCACTTTACCTTTCATCGAAACAAATGGTACAGTATCTAAAAATAATCATAATTCTTTAAGATTAACTTTCACAATACATTTCAATTTACTACCGACACATACTGGCAGGATGACCAATAGAGATGTAATCCGTTAGTAATCTATGTTAAAAGTTGTTTCAAGTTTATTTTAAAAGGTATCATGCAAAGTAATAGCAATAACACTGAAAATTAAAATTTTTAGGTGTGTTAAAACAGCACTGCATAAAAGTCACCATAAAATGCACAAAAATGCTTCCCAGATAATCTTAAATAATTTTAAACTGAGTTCCCCTATCATATTTAAATTATGAATACAAAGTGCAAAGAATCTTACTTAACTTGTGAGTAATCTATCCAACTAATAGTTATCATGCAAAATCTTTATTTTATGTTATTATATACCTTTACAATAACATTTTTCCCGATAAAAATTTGACCAATAAGAGGATTTCAGTGTACTAAATAGTAGCTATGATCTTGGTGCATATTCAAGAAATTTAATACACCCTCTCTGGAGATTTCTTGAAGAAAAGTCCAGATTGGAAAGAGTTTTCAAAAGATAGGAAAAATGATGTACATTTTAAAATGTTTCCTGCATAGAGATGCTGAGTTCTTAAACAATTTGAACATATCCAAGTGACTGTCAAGTCTTTTTACATCAATTAAAAAATTTAATGGTTTCAAAACTTTTGCAAATTATGGAAGTATAAGTTTGAACTCACAAAAAAGAAAATTAAATGGAAGAGTATCACTGTACAATCACTTTGTACAATTCTGAAGATAGATTAACACCAAGAACAGTGCACTGAGTTTTTACAGTGAGCCTTGACAATGGAATTTACCTAAATCTATGTGTCAAAATGCATTAAAAATTCTACAGAAATAAAAATTCTCAATAAAAAAAATACAACCGGCAACTAGCTTTTTCCCCAACCAGGCTGATTTTAACTGATGAATGAATTCCCCTTTCCAAATAGAGCTTCCTTAAACTTATTTGGCCCACTTGCGAGTAGTGACTATTTTCAAAAATCTAATTCAACCCTACTGAAGCAGTAATTCTTCTTAACATCAAGCTTAGCTTGAGACTTAAATTGCTTTAAATAATGACTTCCAGTTGTGTCTTCTGAACAAACACATTTAGCCCCCATCAGCTTCAAATCTAAAAAAAAGGAGATGACTGAGGCACAAAACTATAATGTTTGGCTGCTTTAAGTTTTAAAAAAAAAATTCAAAAGCAATGCTGCTTTTCAGGATGTCTCTCATCCACAAGCTCACATTTCTTTTGCAATGAAACACATATCTGCAATTCTTACTACTATTATTGCCTTTTTAATTTCTTACGGAATTTGAAACTCCGTCTAATTCTCTCCTTTGGAAGAGAGTACACATATTAAGCCTTTTAAGTATAGAATCAAAAATTAAGAAAGTTCACTTACTAACTTAGTAGCCCATTTTGAAACCCTTTAAGGGAAAGAGGGAACAGAACATCAAACTCCAAATGATCTCTTACTAAACTCCTGTGTAATGACCTTACTTAAAAAATTAACTGTTTCTTACACATCCATTGATAAATCCAAACGGTCAACAGTTTATTGCTTTTTTTTCTTGATATGACACACAGCTGACTAAACTTAGAGCCATTGACCTTGATAATACATTCAATTTTTTTATCAGAAGAAAGCTATGAAAAAGTGCACACTATGAGCCAAATATTATCCATTAATAATCAGTGCACATTTCACTGATGACGATATCAGACTGATATATTTTCAAACGATAAAAGATGCCCTTAACATTGGAAGCCTCATGTTTTCCAAAAACAGTCCGTCTTCCAATTCAATACAAGTGACTGTTGAATTAATACAGCAAAAGAACAACATAAAATATCCTCCCTGATTATCAGATTTTCGGGGACTTCCATACATATTTCACCTAAAGAGTTGTTCTTACTCTTAACCTAAAGAATCGACATTACCATCCAGCCTAAAAACAAACTGATACTACTTAAAGAGAATATTTTTTAAATTCCAAAAAAAAAAAGATTAAAAGCATCTAAACTTTGGGAAAATCCATCTTCAAAATTGCACTAATGCTACAAGAAAAACGTAAGAACTCGAAAGTCTTGCATAGGCTAATGATGGGAATTTTGCGGGAGCTGACTTTTTCTTGTACCTTAAAAATTTCAGAGTAATTTCTTGTACATATTTTGAACAAATGTTCTAAAACTTACACAAAATACATCAATTAGAATCATAAGAATTCAAAGCAATCTCTTACCCTTAATGTCACCACCAAAATCTTAACCCAACCCATAAATCATCACAGGGTTACCTGGTATCCAGAGGTTAAGATGTTTTAGGCACTTGAGGTGACATGGAATTGTCTGACATTTGCACTTGGGCTGATGACATGATGGGCACTTTGTTGGAGCCAGAAGACATCTGTTGCGGCACTTTTGGCACATGCACTTTGCGAACATGCGACTGTAGATGATTCTTCCAACAGAAGGCCTTAGAACAAAACTCACAAACATATTTTTGGCGTCGAGAGTCATGAATTTCCATGTGACGTCTCAAGGTTGTGACGTCATAGAAAAACTTGTGACACACTGGGCACATGGGACGACGTGACATGTCCTTCTCCAGTGGATTCATCATGTCCGGCAGAACATACAGGTTACTTTTTCCCAGATAAAAATCTATAAAGAGAAAAGCAACAACATGAAATTATAACTCAACCATTCTATTATCTGAATCTCTGAATACTATGAATATTAAAATGCGAGTACAGTCAATTCCCTGAAATCTGAATAACTTGAAGCCAAAGTTCTTATGGATTTAAGGATTTTAGTTTTCTGATCATAGGTCTTCATTTTAGAAATTATCAGACATCTTTTACATAATAAGTTGCCAAACTATCACTATGCTTGGGGGAAATCACTATTTATATTTGGATATGAGAAAATAGATACTTCAATTTTTGAACTTAAAATAACTTTTTAAAATATAAGGCATGTTTGCATTAATATATTTTTTTAAATTTTCCACATTGCTGACCAAGAAAAGCCAATGTTTTTCGTTTTAAATCAGGCACTTTACTTGATCTTACTGTTTGTGGTTGAATTTTTTGCTAAGCAATTACAAATAAACGTAAGAGTGATTGATTTTCTCCAAATTTGTAACGATTGACATTAAAAGCAATATACACTTTTTCTTCTTTTTGTTGCATACAGGGTAAGTATCAAAAAACATGGAATATAGCGAGATTTGGAGTTTTTTTTACGTGATATAGTATTGAATCAAATTTTACCCAAAATTTTTCTTGTAGTCATTTTCCTGTATTAATGACATCAAACTGTTATTTAATATGCAGTAGAAGACTGTTATAACGCACACCTTGGGACCAGAGCTTTTACGTTATATAAATCATTTCATAAATTTTGAAACTATTCAGAATATATATCTAGAAAAAAGCACCTCAGAATAAGCTTTATCTGCAATGAGTATTAAAGTACTAACATTACAATTAGTCATTCACAAATAAATATAAAAGAAAGTGAAATATCCTGCACTTCTGCTAGCTTCATGGTTTGCATAACAGCTGCATCTTCATGAGCCATCTGGTATTTTCTGCTTACTATGAATACTAATTTTCATTTAAAAGCTTTAAATTAAGATGGAAAGATGAAAATCTGTTCCAAAATTTAATTTGCCTAACAATTTGTATGTTTGCAAAGCAAAACAGAGGGATTTTTTAAACTTCAAAACCTATTGCTTACTTCTGAAAAGTTGTGCAGTTTATAGAAAATTGCACTATATAGGTCGGCATTATAAAGGTATTTTACTGTACCTTCTTCTGCTTTATTAAGAAGTAATTAAAGATGAAGTCTGAACACTATTTAGCCATATATAGCAATGGATATAGAATATTTTTCAATCATAATTGTAGAATAAACTGCTTGTGGTGCCTTATGAATACAGTGGAACCTCAATAACTGGATCCCCCAAGGGAGCATGAAAACATGTTGACTTAAGCGGATATCAACTTACTGAGGTTCCATAATTTTAATCTTTAAAGAGCTTTTGTGTCACTTACTTACTAGTGTTTAACATTCACATTATGAAAAATAGTTCCAGCAAATGAATTTTCTTTTCCTTTCTTTCTTTCTTTATTTTTTATCTTTTATTTATTTATTTATTTATTTATTTATTTTTTTTTTGAGAAGTACATAATAAAATCAAAAATATCTGAATACTTCATGAAGAATAAATCTATACTTTTTGAAAAGCGATAAAAAAGCTTCTTGTTAGTCAGGTCTGAAAGATATCAAGTCCTGCCCAAACTTGTTTGTAAAACATGTGCCTTCTTAATCTCTAGAGGACTCCCTTAAGTACATCTATCCTACCCCTTCCTAGGCAGAGTATGGTGGCTGACTCCCCTGGATAAAAGATGAAATTCTCAAAAAGAGCTTACCAGGAAAATATTGACTGACCAAGAAACCACAGCATAAAATTCTGAGGTTTTCACCCATTTAAATTAGCACTAAGCCAACCATTAAAAAAAAAAAAAGAAAAATGTGGAGTTATCAGGGTAGTAGAGTTATCTGCATGTCGAGTTATCGAAGTTTCACTGTATATTCACTGTTGCACAGACCTTCATTTGCTAAAAAATTTTCTCAGTTTTCATACTTCACCAAATTTTTGGCTGAACCATTAAGCTAAGTACAAGAATCAATTATGACCAATGTCTCATCGACTTTTTGGCGAAAATTGTTTTAATGACTGAAAACTTCCAATGGAGACTACTAAGCAAAATCATAGCAAAGCTAGTAGTTACAGATTATCTAGATTCACTTTTCTTTATGAAGTGGGTTGTTTTTGTTTATAGAGTCTGTATGGATGCTTAGCTCTAGACATATCCATTTAAATATGATCATGAAGTAGTTTTTAGAATTTGAAATCTCAAAAACCAGTTTAAAAACAAGTATAACAAAAAGTACACATAAAAAAGGTTAAGAGTTTTAAGGTTACAGCAAAGAAAATAATACATTAAGGCAAGCTGTTTTTCATTATTAAATCGTACTGTAATATTCATAAAAACTAAATCTTAAATATGAATTGTTCAAAATGAAAGTTAACAGAATTATTGAGTAAATTTATAAGTTTTAATTTCAGTTCAAAAACCCACTAGAAATACATTTGAAATCTTATACCAACTTTCAACAATTTCAGATTTTGGGGAGTTGGCTGTACACATGTTCTGATGTTATCAGTGAAAATGAGGGCTTATAATTTCAAAAACCTTTATACCCTATTTCACAAGAACTGATAGCAGAAATAAACACAATCTGGCACTTGTCAATACTAATGTTTGTTTGGTGCTGAAAAGATTGGAAATAATGCCCCATTGAATAAAAGGTTTTGGAGGTACGAGATCTTTCTCCTTTTTACGAATTTTTTCTAAACTCATATTAAAAATCATAATTTAAGGAAACCATTGGTATTCTCTAAAAAAATAAAAATTAAGTTTTCTGTTTTGGTAAATATCATGTCAGTGGTAGCCATATCAGAAGCACAATAAAAATTTAAATGAACAAAAAAAACTTTGCCAACTGAACCTTGTTCAATGGAAGCTTTGTTTTGTAAAAGTTTCAAGAGGATTTAGAACATATTTCTAGGAGGCAGTGAAGTGGGGTATGTTGTTCAATGACAGAAAATGTCAAGCACTTCATTTAGGTCATGGAAATAAGCATGCAAGCTACAATTTAGAGATCTACCTTACGTGCAGATCTGGCTGTCTTAATCAATCAGTACTTGAAGTTCAGTCAGCAGTGCAGTATAGTAAGTAACAAGCACAATAGAATGTTGGGTTTTATTGACAGAACTATTTCACAAAATTCTAAAAAACTTCTTTTATCTTTGTACAGAAGTTTGGAAAGATCTCATTTGGAATATGCTGTTTAGTTTTGGTTTCCTTATCTTAAGAAAAATATCAATTTATAGGAAAGGGTTAAAAGGAGAGCTAAGAGTTTATTGAATAAACTTTCTAATTCAGATTATGATTCTAAACTTAAAATGTTTAGCATGTACATTATTGAGCAAAGGAGAGCAAGAAGGAACATGGTCTAGTTATTAAAATTTATTAAATTGGAGGAGGTTTATGGTTGGTTAGCTGCATTGGGTTTGAGGGGCCGTGGTGGCCTAATTGGTAAGGCACTTGTGACCGGAGGATCCCAGGGTCGATCCTAACCGGTCGAAGATCCACTGTCTTCATTAATCGTGACTGGAAGACATTAAGTATGCTCGTGGTCACAAGTCCTTCATGTGAAACGATACGTCTGGAGATGCTGGATCAGGGATTGCTCCGCTTCTGGTCTCGATTAAAAAATCAGAGCTGTCTACAGGGTCACATCCAACTGGTTGAACCACAAACAGTGGTAGGACCCTGCAGTGGGAAGTGTATTGGGTTTTATGGTGCAAGAGCTTTGATAGGCTATAGTGCACTAGGATGTTTATGAAATAAAATTTCTGAACAAAATTGCAAAACCGGGGCTCATTGCTTTAAGCTTTTCAAAAATCAAGCTAATCTTGAAATTGGGAAAAAGTAACATTTCAATAGGGTTGTAGGCATTTCCAATAGTTTACCAGAAGCAGCTGTAATTTTCAATGGGCAGTTTTAAGCAAGTTCTTGGTCTTCATTGGGGATCGATAAATTGAACCATAAGAAAACCCCCTTAAATGAGCAATTGTTGCTGATAAAACAGTAACCCATTTTGTTTACGTCAACTAACCAGTTCTCAGGAAGTAGGATATAATCAAGAATGTTTAGAAAAGATATTACAAAACATAGTCTAATTAAATTGAGGAAAGTTTTCATAATAGTTAAATTATTTATACAAATTTAAAAAATACTGTTGCAAAATAATTCTATACAACTTAATAGATTCTAAATTAAACTGATATGTTTTATGAAATGCTTTGGAAATAACCATAACATAAACATAATTGGAGGTGAAATAATTCATATTCTGAAAACAAACTTGTTATTTTGTTAAATGTAACTCTTTTTTTTTTTTTTTTTTAACTTCAACTAAAAGTTATTTAACAAATTTGTCAGAGTAGCTGAAGCACATCAGTGATTTTAATTACTAAGAGTTTGTTTTTTTAAATACATAATTTGAGCTGGTTCTTATACTAAAGCCTGATATGGAAAAGTATATTATATGAAAATAACAATAATTCATTTGTAACAAATTATCAAAAAAAAAAGAGTTACAATACCCTAAATGTTTTGCAAAACAAGCAAGCATTTTTCAGAACAAATAAAAACAGAGAAAAATGTCAGAACATTCTCAATCTCAAAAAAGTTATAGAATTTCAAATTTTAATACCAGTAACTATCAAAAGGCTGTATCTAAGCTAAATATGCATGACATATAATATTAGTTATCAAGTAATGTTTGAGAACTTCGAATTCAGCAATAAGTTCAAAACAAAACCATTTCAAAAAAATGTACACTCATACTTAAAAATAGTACATTCAAAAAAGTAAACCTTTCATTTGAAATAAAATTAAATTTTAAAAATTATTCTACAGAAAACTTTTGCATTAACAAGTAAAAAAGTAACCAACATTCATGTGTTTAGAGCTTTCTAGTGGTTAGTCTTTTCAATTAAAATTCACAGGCTGGCAAACAAATATTAACATGGCTCTTCTTTTCAATTAATTTTTTGGAATGATACCCATTTTAATGATTTCCCCAATTTAAAAATACATTTCTCTAGTCTGGATTCAACTGCATTGAATGTCTATGCTCCTCGATTTAACGTTATGCTTGATTTAACAATAACTTTTTCCAGTCCCTTGACAATCATTAAATCGAGGTTACACTGTACCTCAAAGTGCAACACAACTGCTTTTAAAATCAATTTTTATTTTTTTAATTCCTACTATTAGTTCACACTCTCCCTATATATATCTTGTTCAAACTTTCCATCATTTTTTCAAACTTGTAGTTGATGACACTTGAAGTTAATACAGATTTTTCAAACATTAATACATTACTTAAAGTTCATTTCTATTTTACCATTTTAATTTTTTGATTCTATCATATGTACATACATATTTTTATTAGTTTTAATTATTTAATAAAAAATAACTGAAGTACAATTTTTCTTTGTATAGTAAAAATACTAAAGGATTTTTTAAGAATAATTTTTAATGCTTTTTCTATTTAAAATTCTCAACTCTCACATCTTAAAGGAATACACAGCATAATAATGGAATCAGGAGGATTTTTTAATTTAATTTTATTTATTTACATATTTTATTTACTAAGAACCATGTATCTAAGTATGCAGTAATACAACGGTGCCCAACCTTTTTTTACCCAAGGGCGGTACCTCATACTAAGATTAATCTTACGGGCCAGAGCGAATATAACATTAAAATATATTTAAATCTTTCATATAGATGAAATGGGAAAACACAGAAAAGGAAAGAAAACTACAAGTGAAGCACTGCTGCTATAATTACTATATGCATATTTTATCGATACAAAGTTTTCATCTGTTTTTTCAAAACCTATTTTCAACAATCATTCATGATACCTAATAAAGATTATCTGCTGTTTCGGAAAGATCCATAATATATTTTTCAATTCATAGCATTGAACACAACAGAGGGCTATACATGAACGTAGCTAAGACTATTATATAGGGTAGCCATTATATAGGGT
The DNA here is from genome assembly GCF_026930045.1 of Uloborus diversus. Lineage (NCBI taxonomy): Eukaryota > Metazoa > Arthropoda > Arachnida > Araneae > Uloboridae > Uloborus > Uloborus diversus. The sequence continues at coordinate 63,750,795 of NC_072734.1, read as the reverse complement.
CAAGCATAGGCATAACAAGATAGTGGTTTTATCTGCCAATCCCCCTCCCCTCTCCCTACTGAGGACCTCGGAAATTGCTTGAAATTCTAGTCTACCTCTTTCACTAAAAACACATTTTATGCTATTTTTTGCCAGATGAGAGTAGAAAAAGTGGTTATGTGGCTCTCCCTTGGAAATTTTTTGAAATTGAAGTCCTAAAATAGTAATTTAAAATTATCTTTGGTGACATTTTGTAAAAGGCCTGGGAATTAGAGAAGAGTACAGGGAGGGGCAACTGTCCCTCCACGTCTGGCTACGCCCATGGGACCATATTGATCGATTTCGCGGGCCACATCCAACTTCTGTGCCGTAGGTTAAGCACGACTATAAATATTATATTAATATGTTATTCCCTTCATTACTAAGCTTTCTAAAGTTCTATTACATGAAACTATTTTTTTTAAATACAAACAAACTACCATTTACACTAAAGGGAATAGTACAAAATCATTTTTAATATAAAATTCGTAACTAAATTCTTCAACAATGAAACTATAACAATTGCATAAATATGTAACTATAAATCACATTTTATCTTTTAAGTTTTGGTTTTTATCTAAATCAGCGATTAAAATCATTGATCCTGCTGAACTAAACAACTTGCAGCTGAAATACAAAGGTTATTTATTGAGTTTGGTGGATTTTTTTTCTTTTTTCCCCACAAATAAAGTTTGGTAAAGTATTATAACATTACTGCTAATTTTTCTAGAGCAAACATATTAACAATTATATGCAGTTAGTCATGTATAAAAACTATCTCATTAATCATAAAAAAGTATTTTTACACTAAGAATTACACAAAATCATTTATATATATACTTATTAACTAAGCTCTTTGAAAATGTAGATATAAATATTCCATAATTAGTTCACATTTCACAATTCCCTTTTGGCTTCTATCTAGCCTAAAAATCAGTAATGAATTACATGAAAGGGCGTTTGATTTAAATATGTGTAATAATAGCAATCAATGACATTAGTGGCAGTGATAAGAATTCCATGTAATATTTGATGAAAAGCATGTACGAGAAACACAATACAATAAAATTTTCATTAGAAAAATTAGTTACAGTGGAAAGCGTTTGAAATAACTTTTTCATTTTGAAAAAATTTCGCGTTAAAAGAATTGTATTAAATTGCACAGTATACTGTTTGGACCACTATATCACTTGGCGAACAGATTTTTCATGTCAAGCCTTGTTGTGTTAAACGTGTTTCACTGTATTTAATTCTCTAATTATTCCACCTTGAGATACTACCTTTAAATTCAAGCTTTTGATTATTAAAAAAGCCCCAAGCTCAGGGTATTCAACCGCTGGTCTGGGAAACCAGCGCCTGTCCGCAAGAAAATATGATTGATCCTAAGAGATTTTCAATCATAACAATTTTTTCACATTAATTTTTATGATAATAAATTTTAACACAACAATGTTAACAATATTTTTTTTAAATTATAGCAATAATTTTTTTACAGTATTTTAACATCAATTTTGGGATTACTTTTCATACACAATAGGCCCTCATTTTACGCTGGGTTTCTTTTTTTTACACAGATTTGATTATATGCGGCTTAAGATTTATTTGTTGACACCTTTATTTTGTTTAATGTGGATGAGTTTTGATTTTACACGGATACGGCATTGCAAACAGATAAAATTTTCTGTTTTTTCGATCCAAACTCCTGAGATTGCAGTTCACATGCATTAAACTGCATTTTGGTATGCTAACAATTGAGTTTGGGCCACTGGAGACATTTTTTGCAATTGGTTCCAGAGGTCTTTCCAGAAGTAAAATTATTTAATTCACACAATTCAGAGCTCACTGGAAGAAGAGGTTAAAGCAGTGACAAAGGAGAACAAAACCAACGAGGATATCGCAATCGATGACACACAAACAAAAGTTTTCACATTGAAAATTCCTGAAAATTGATTTCTTGAGCCTTCTTTGACAATAGCAAATGATCTACCTGTTTTGTTAGTAAAGAAAGATCCCATCATAGAAGTGAAGCAAGGAATCATGGATGTGTTAATGCCCCATAAAAAACTACAGACAATAATAATTCATGACTGCAAAAAGACTATCATAACCATCTCTTTTTTACAAACAATAAGATAATTCATGTGTTCTTTATGCACCTTGTGCAATTGTATTGAAATAAGTGGGCACCCCTGTTTTAATCTATGAAACCTAACCCTTCTTATAAAACTAATATTAATTTTTGATTTACGCAGTTTTGATTTACACGACATTTCCGAGAAACGACCCCCCTCCCCCCATGTAAAACGACGGTCTACTGTATTTCGGAGTATTTTCTGATAGGTTATATTTACTCATCTGTAAGAATTATAATAATTTCTCATTTATAAAGTTAAATGTTACAATAAATAAATTGTAGTAAAAACAAGTTGCAATTTACTTATGTAACAATTCTTTAATGCCTGATGATTTTTATTTAATTTATTTATTTACTTATTACTATTATTACTTTGTTTCCAAAAAAAAAAACCTCATGGGTCTGAGATATTTTTTTAAACATTTTTACTGGTTTGCAGATTAAAAAAGATTGAGAAATTCTGATCTAGTGTTAATATGAACTGATTAATCAATTTATTGTTATTTAAAAACATTAGTGGACAATTATCCTTAAAAAATTTGCTACTTGATACTGTTTTGAGATCCAAATAATTATTCTAATTTTTCAGAGTCACAGCTGAAAGGAAAAAAAAAATCAAACTCCATACCAATTTTTCATTTTCATTTAAAGTGATTTCACTTTACAGTGGTAGGAAGGAGTTTGAAAAATGATTCTTAGCATGTAATTTATGATGACTCATGCCAAAGGCAAAAAAATTTGAAAATTAAAATGCATGTTTGAACGATATTTTAAACTTGATCACATTTAAAACAAAATAATATGATTTATAAACAAAAAGTAATCTCATATATAAATTAATTTATAATGTCCTTTTCCAGCACCTACGTTACATATTAAAATTTTAAACACTTTTTATATATAATTATACTTTGTCTAAAGTAAAAATTCTGAATGAAGTACTATGATTGAACGAATTATGACTGATAATATTTAACGGAACTTATTACTGGAAAATACATGAAAAAAAAAATAGCAGTGCAACTAAAAGATACACATAGAAAAAGAGATGCTTTGTTTACATTTGTTACTGATTCATTTCAGAGCAAGATTTATTCTGGTCTTTAAGACAAAAAAAAAATTGAGCAACTTTTATGTACAGATAGGGCTTTTTAAGTTAATTTTAAGTTTTAACAGGACATTTTAGACTACAACTCCTATTTCTCAGTGACATTGGCATAAATAACATTAATAACAATAAAACAAAACTTATTAGTTAAGGTCAGAAAATCAGTCTCAATGCAAAAAAAGTTCTTGATTTCATAATTAAATTTAAAGTTTTCTTTATGTTGATGAGATTGTTTTATTATGTTCTAAAGCGACATAATAGACAGACTAAAAGACCACTTTAAAACAAGTATTCTTAACTAAAATGACAATGGACGTACAACATTGAAAGAAACACGAGGATTTCACTTGAGGAAAAAAAAATTATCTTTTGGTTCACTAAGTTTAAACAACAAAAATAATTACCAAAATTAAATTTTTTATGAAAAATGTTAATTTTAAATCTACTTTTTTAATAGTTGAACCTGACATCTTCAAATATAAATGAAATTTAAATTTTCTTGTAGCAGGGTTTTTATCAGTCAGGCCTGTTACAGGATTTTTAATAAATCCAGTACTCGATAATACTGTATCAATGTGTTCAAGGAAAAAAAATAATAAGCAATGAAAATCTTCTAGGACTTGAATGGACATAATTGTTATAAATGGGTACAATTTTGAAAAGCATAAAAAATAATAAGACATTTTCTACATTGCGTATGAGTAAATAGCTTTAAACAAATTTTTTTTTAATGTCTCAACTTTTCTAATTTAAGATCATGTGAATAATAATATACAATACCATAGAACCTTAGATCAGTATTTTTTGTGAACAGAACTGATGCAAGTATGTCTAACATTGCCTGCAAAGAGAGACAAGAGCTATGAGACAAATGCTTAGCTTCCTTGATATGTAACTCAAAATACAACTGAAGATTTTGCTTTCTGGCTAATATTTTATCACATAAAACAAATGACAGGATAGTTCTTTAAATTCAGTTTTGACATCTGTGTAGCATAAAATGGAACAAATTCCCTGAAATCAAAATATAAGCTAAAGTAATTTCATGCTGCAAATAAAGTATAAATGAATATACATAATATAATTTATAAATATCAAAGAAGAAAAATGTTTTCTAACTTTACAAAAAACAAGTCCGAGATTTAAAAAGTCTCAAATCATAAAATTATGAAAATGTATTACAAGCTTGACAAAATTAGAATTTTAAAAGCCTTTTAATAGTGGAATAAAACACATGAAATAGCAAATTCAGAAGTTAAATATACTAACAGAGATTGACTCAGCAAAAATTAATAAACTAAATTAGCATAATAATTCAACTATATTGTGACAATAAATCAAAATCAGTTTCATACATACAAGTTACTAAATTCTGGTCTTAAAGAAAAATTAGCAGAATTCTTCTTTTTTAAATCTTAAGAAAGATTTTCTGATGTTCCCAATTTTTTACATTACTTAACTCTACATGCAATGGTTTAGTTTGGCAGTATAGATATTTCGTCCGTTAAAATAAAAATATTTATGGCAGTTGATTGAACAATACAGAAAAATGCAATAAAATATAACTAATTTTAATAATCAATAAAATAATTTAAAAGGTGATCTTCTTACTACATCTCTTTATTCTTAATGTTATATTCAAAAACAAATATCGACATTCATAAATTTCTACATCATATTTCTCAGCATAATGTGATGTGTCTAACAATCACTAAATTAAGAAGCTAGGTTCCAAAGTGCCAAAGTCATTAAAACAGCAAAGTACTCAAACAGCTTAAATAAGTTTCACATGATTATACCTAACTTCCATATGTAGTAAGTAAAAAATTTAATTATGAATACATTGCCACAAATGTTTTCTTCCTTAAACTAAAATCAAACTTATACATAACATAAAGCATGATTAATAAAAAAAGTAAACTTTCATACAAATGCAAAAATTGATTAATTTATATTGAAATTTGATACAGTATTTCAACATTCTCTGGTAGAGAAAAAAAAGTTTTAAATACTTTTTTAGTCTGCTTAAACTATAGGCAACATTTAAGCTATCAGACAGAAAAACCAACAAAAACTACATTTTTTAAAAATATCAACTTGAAAATCGCACATTAAGTTTAACATTACTCTACGAAATTTTGTCTCATTTAATTTCTCTTAGTGTATAGTTGCACAAATAAAAGAAAAATACATTACTATGGAAATTCCACTTGTTCATTATGGACAGATCTGACATGAGTATCTAATGTTGTTTTCCATGAGAAGAGACAGCCACATAAGCTACAGGAAAAACTTTTGCGTTTTAAGAAATGTAGTTCAGTATGACGTCGAAGATTGTGCTTCCTGGAAAAGACTTTGTTACATATGTGGCAGGAGAGCTTCCCATGTTCATTTTGGTGGTTTCTAGGAACAATGAATTTAGACACAGTTCCTGAAATTTAAAAAAAAAATGAACAATAAATTTTTAATGGGGGAAAAATAAAGAGAAGAAAGAATTTTACAAGAGTATAAAACTTAGACAGGAAAGATAATTAACATTTTCCCAAACCATTAAACTACAGTGCTGGCCAAACTATTAGACTAAGACTTTTAAAAGAAAATTCTTTATTGATTACATAACTATAGACACATTAACGAACAGTGAAATAATTATCTAGTATTTAGTATGCATTCCCTTGTTCTTGATGAGCATTTTAAGTCTTTTTGGCATACTTTTCACAAGGTTTACACTATTTCTTAACTTTTTAAAAAAGGAGGTAAAAAATTGTTTATACTCACTATTATATATCCTCACATACACATACTCACTAATTACCTAAAAATAACTTTAAATATAACAGAACACACTAATAAAAAGAACTAGTGAACTGTTTAAGCTGATTGAGGTTATGTTCCTGGTAAGTAGATAAACATAAACAAAGCAGACAGTGCTGCCACCTGCAAACATTAAATTATGCTAAAGTAATGTAATAATCAGTGTACAGTATGTACTGTACTTTAACAGTAAAATAAATAGTATTTTAGTACAAATAGTGTACAAAAAAAAAACTCTTTAGTCTAAAAATTTGGCCAGCACAGTAGACATTTAAAAAAAATAAATAAAACTGATCAAAAGCAGAATCCAATGTCTCTTATTGAAATGAAGAAATCATGAATTTAATATGCTTTCTTGTCGTAAAATCAATGTAATTAAAGTCATACACTGAATGTTGTATAATGATTTTCGAAAATGCTATGTCTGAATTTAACTGCCCCCTCTCCCCCACATGGGGCACCTTATATATATTGAAAGAATCTGCTTTTATCACATCATGAACAATGCACAACTAATCCTTTACCCCCGTTTTTGTAAAGAAATTAATTTACCCTTTGATTTAAAATGTTAAATAATTATAGTTTGAGATAAAGAAAGTGATGTACAATTTCACAAATTTCAGCAGCATTTATTTCAAAATGTTTGGCTCAAAGATACAATTATTAATTAAATTATTTTGAACTTCTGAAAACAATTTCATAAGTGAGATTAAGCTTTCTAATATAACAAGTGTTCAGCAAGTGGTTTGGAAAGTATTTTAATTTACTATTAACAAATTCATGGGGGTGGGGGGATCTATTGACAGTAGAAGTTTAAAATGCACAACTAAATAAGTCTTCTAATAAGACAATTTTGCCTTTGTATATGTAGTAAGGAGTAAATCATGTACAAGTTAAGGATATCATGTGTTTGTTCACTTCAAACATCTGAAGGATATAAAAATCCTTTTTATCACTGAATTCCATTGTTTCAGAAACTAATTTTTATTTCTGACCGAAAATAAAATTTAGAATTATTTAGAATAAAGAAAAATATTCTTATCTTAAATTAATACAGTAACTTTTTGGAATATTTTGTATTATATCTATTTCAAACAAATCTAAGAAAGTTCTTCTGCCTTTATATAGGAGTTTAGTAAGACCTCATTTGGAGTCTTCTGTTCAGTTTTGGTCGCCTTATCTATTATTGCCTTATATATTTTGGTCGCCGCCCTGAAGAAAGATATTTTTGTATTGGAAACGGTTCAAAGAAGGGTAACTAAATTAGTAAGGGGACTCTCAGATTTAGATTATGATACCAGACTTAATAGGCTTAACATGTATAGCCTGGAGCAAAGGAGAGTCAGAGGGGACATGATTCAGTTATTTAAATTTATCAAAATGAAAGATGTAAATGGATTAAATTTTTGCGGGGAAAGCAGGACAAGGGGTCATTGTTTTAAGCTATTTAAATATCAGGCTAACTTGGAAATCAGGAAAAACTACTACTTTAGCAGGGTCGTAGGCACTTGGAATAGCTTACCGGAAGAGGTGGTAATGAGCAAGGGAGTGGATGGCTTTAAAAGGGCCATTGATCTTCATTGGGGACTATTTAATTGACTAGGACCAGCCTAGCTGGGCCCAGAGCCTGTTGCTGGTCGTCCTATTTGTATTTGTATTAAGGAATCATATACTCATTGCACAGTAGAAACATACATTTCATTACAAAATATATAGGGGGGAAATGGGAGAGCAGAAGGAATGGAACATCTGCATCTATGCCAAAACAAAATGTGAAAAAAAAAAAAAAATCTAGCTTGTCCAGAAGAGGTAGCAGTTTCAGACTCAAACTTCTAATAAATGAATGGTTGCCTAATTTGCTACATCTACTGGACAAACTAGAAACAGTTTTTCATTGTATTTCAGCATAAATTCAGCTTTCCTATTCCTCCATGCTCTCCCCTAAAGGAAAACTTTAGTTTATACGTCATAAGTTTTTCAACATAATGAAATAGTAATAAATTTAAGTTTTAGGAATTTAAAAGTTTAAAAGTTTGCATATTTTGTTTTGAATTTGCTTACTGTCTTATTTTTGTAGTTGGGTCATTCTTCAAAAAGTGTAACTTTTCTGTCACACATGTGAATTCTCACCTCCATGGCATGTCACACACCTTGTGTGACTGTTTTTGTTGCTTGATAACTTGTTTAATTAAAAGTATAGACTTAATTATTTATTATTCCTTTCACAAATGTCTCAAATACAAATTGTTTAAGTACATTTAATTTTTTAATATTGTTTTAGTTCATTTTAGAAGGACAAGGATTCATGTCACACAATAAATTCTCACCTCCGTTACTTAAACACAAAATGCCATTCCTCATTAACACATGGCAGTAATGACATCAAATTTTATCTTCCATGATACAAGGGAGCCCCTTGTTTATTTTCAGCCATAGTTGAAGTTGTGAAATTTTTGTCGAAAACAAGAAGATAGATTTTGCTTTAAAAATTTAGTGTGGTTATTCTACCTTCTCACCTCCGTGAACTTGAATTTCAAAGATGTAAATTAATGTAAAAAAAGAAGTGAAAATGTTTTCAAATGCTTAACATGTGCAGATTGTAGGAACGGAGAAAAAATAATTTTCCATGAAAACGTATCTATAATGGTGTATATTAAAGAAAGATCCTCACCTCCGTGAATCTCACCGCCTTGACAGACCTTATCAATGTCTTTACTTCTGAGGTGAAAATAACTGATGGAGGGGAAATACAACAATAATATGCATTCTACCAAAATTATAAATTGCTAATATATCCTCAAATTGAAATTACTAATTAAGCCGTACTTTAATTAAGAGAGCTTAATATTATATTCCCACTGATCATTAAAATAGCTGATTGTTTGCACAACTAACAAAATTACTACTTTGATATTAAATTGACCTCAATTTTTAAACATTAAAAGTTTTTTTTCTTTTTTTTATTTTTGTGAACAAGGCATTTTTTTATTTTCTTTATTTATGAGTAAAATAATTGAAACTTAGCTGGGCCACTGTTTATGGTTACTTCTAGTAGGTTACACTTTCATGTAGGAATAAAAAAAATGAAAACAAAAGGTTTCAAAATTGAAAAATATTTGCGTTCAAAAGTTATGTTTTCTGAAGAATGACCCATATATTTTTTAACTTGTCCTCAAAAAAAAAACACCAGAAATAATTTAACTTTTAATTGACAAATGTTAAATTTTAATTACAGTATATATTTTGCCAGTAATAACACATATACGTTGAAAATCAAACTATAAAGGAAACATATGAAAGCTGAAAAGATTTTTTATATACATTCAAGAAAGTAAGATACATTATTCAAAACAGTGGAGTAAAACTTATAAACTCTTCTTACCACATCAAAAAACTTACTGAAGGAACCAAAAGAAATATAAAATGAATTATGCAATCTTAGAACCAGTTTTAAAGAACAAAAACTTTCAACTTCAAAATTATAAGTATAGTTAATAGTAATATTTACTACTAAAAAATGGTTTTGTACACGTTTTCGTGAGCAAAAATAATAATTTACAGTTGTCAACAACAAAAAAAAAGACATTTTAGAAATTTGAGGCCTTTACAAGCAAAGGGGTGCAAGCAACAAAAATGAAAATTTTGAGACAACTATCAAATAATAGAAGAAAGATCTATCATTTGATAGTTGCCTCAAAAGAGATAGTTTATAGTGTGAGTTAAAAATAATGTTTCTATATGATCTAAACTTCTACTTGTTATACTCAAAATCCTTCTGTTGTCATTTGTACCCCTTTGCTACTCATTCTATCATTTTGCAGGTCCCTAAATTTCAAAATTTTTACTTTTTCAACATTTTGCATAATACAAATTGAAATGCATCAGTCATTTACAAAGTTAGCAACAGTTACACTAAACTGCATTCAAAGTACACTTCAACAGAAGTTTGTAACAGGCAAGTTTTAATATCTGTTGATAAAGGATAATGTTGGATGATTAAAAAAGGCAGCTAAAATATTTTAAGCAATCAAAATGACTAAACAATTCGTGAAAAAAAAAATTCTCTAAATACAACATAAATGAAATTTTTGCCATCCAAAAACAGTCGAAGAGATGTAATCATGTCAGCAGTGATAACCCTTAATATGAGAAGACAAGTCTGTCTTCCAGGAAAATGATTTGGAACAGAGGTGACATGCATATTGCTTTCTTTTATACATGTGAAGCTCCATGTGGCGTTTAAGGTTCTGCTTGCTACAAAATGGTTTGCGGCAAATGGGGCACACTGGACGGTCAGACATTGACAAGGCTTCTGGCAAGGAAGAGGCAATGTCCAAATATCCTAAAAAATTAGACAACTGAGCATATGAAAAAAAATCCAAGAAACCCTTCTCTCAAGCAGACATCATTACTTTTAATGGCAAAAAAAATCTTTCAAATTTTCCACACCAAGCTGAAATTTTTTGAAGGGTAAATTCCTAGATTGATTTTCTAGTTAAAAACTGCTTTTCTTTTCCCCAACATTAGTTTTGAAAATATTAAGTAATAAATGTGTTCTGGTATTTTTACTTTTCAGCTTTTTACTAGTTTTCACTAATTTTAGAAAAGAATAAAAATATTTTATTAACGTTTAAAAATTTTCTAAGAACAAAATTCTTCTTTCTGTAACATAAATAAGGTTTCACTCAGTAAGAAAGGGTAAAATACAGTATGTTTCTGTAATTAACTCACAAGATTAAGTAAGTTATTCCTGCATCATAAAGTTACTCTAAGTGTGTAAAAATACTAATGATTTAAAATTCAAAAAATTAAGTAACCATTTTAAATTTTGCATTGTATATTGAAAGCTGGTAGATTTTTTACAGATAGTGATACCATTTTGCAAAGTGGCATCTTACAGAAAAGTAAACTTTTGTTGCCATTTGGAGAGTGAAGACCACATAGAAGAGAATGAATGAGATAAGTATAAAATTATTTCAAAACAATGGTAGATTACAAAAGGATTACACTTATACATATGTAAGAGATTAAAAAAATATGTATAATAAAAATAAATGAAACTTTTAAATTTCAAAATGGACTTCAATAAAATTGATTCATACTTTCATGTAGAAAAAAATTAGCACAAATGATTTTTTTAAATCAATTGCACATATTATTCACTACACTCAGGGGCGTGCACAGGGGGGGGGAGAAGGGACACCTGTTGGCCCGCCCCCAAGCTTGAAGGCGGCTCGAAATATTTTAAATAGGGTGAAATATATGTAGGAATGTTAGGTAAACAATATGGAGGGGGGTCCGTAAAAGTCATTTGTGACAGTCCCCAAAATTTCTGTGAACACCCCTGACTACACTCTTGCTGAATAATTAATGTGTAGTCCAATATTTATATCATAGCAAAAGACAGTTATAGTAAGTAAATAACACTAATGGAGGTTTAAAAAAAAAACTTTCTTACATATTTTTCAAAATATGACTCTTAGAATCTGTACAACAGGTTTTACCCATAAAAACACACATAATATAGTATAATATCACTACATATTTGCTCTGAGCATTACGTTTTCATTTAACTTAGTAAAAGGAGTGCTTAACAAGAGATTTGAACAGTGAAGTTAAAAATTTGATGGTTAAATGTGAAATATGTTTAAGTCAGTCTGCTTCCAGTTCAAAGCAAAGAAAGAAGAAAAAAAAGACATGCATAAAAAGGAACTCACTTTTTTTTTATGAAACACAAGTTTAAAATGTAACATTAACCATAGGAACAATAGAAGGCAATATACAAAACTATCATGATTTTTTAGTTGAGGTTTAAATTCTACAGACACAAAACCTTGTTTAAAAAAAGGATGAGATAGAAGAACTGGTTTAGGCTGACAATTTCTCTTTGTTGAACATGTAAAATATTTAAATGGAAAGGTTGAAAAAACTTAAAATGAAACATAGGTCGAAGGAAACATATACAAAAGCTTTCTTTCAACTATGCTTCTAATATAAAAACTTTTAGTTCATATACATTCATGCTTACGAGAACTGCCTAAAAAAACTAACAGTTCCTCCTCCTTACATAGCTCAATCAGATACATTACACATCTCCCAAAAAATCAAGGGCAAAAAAAAATGCTTTTAAACTTTTAATTTGGGACCAGAAAAATATTTTTTTTTTAATATTGTGTTTCAGGAGAAAAGTCTTTTTCTTCTTTTTTAGTCAATAAAGAAAGCAAAGATATTTTTTATTCAACTGAATTGAATGGAATGCAATTTAAAGAAGTCTCAATTTCAGATTTGTAATTGTGGCAACATTAATTGAAACATTTTAAATTTATTTTTTGTCCTCATAAAAGCAATTGCTAAACTAATTTCCCTTTGTTGTTTTCACTAAGTCATTTCAAAAAAAGATAATGTTTCGCGGGTGCACACATATTTATTTGCAAGTTAGATGAACCATTATTTTTAATCACTATAACTACATCGCATTTCCTACAAAAATTGCATCTTTTTGTTGACTCTCGACATGCGCAATATAACGAGGGGTTGCTTACCATTGCAATAAAACCAACTTTCATTTAAAAATGAATTGCTTTATTGTATAGATAACATTAGTTACAAACATGTCGCCATCCATATTTGCGACTTAGCGAAACATATCACAACCATATTTCTCTGCAACACGCAAGCAATTAAAAAAGTCATGTGCTACATATCGGCAAACCTGTTAAACTCGTGCTTCAACCTGTGATGATTTTGCAAATCTGTTTTCCAAGAAAACCTCCTGCCACAGATTTGGCACTGAAAGCTCTTCCTTTGGGTAAAATGCAATTCCATGTGACGTCTCAAGCTTCCGGCGGTGGAAAAAGGCTTCTTGCACAGATGGCATGTATTTCCCGAAGCATCATCAGAAATCACAGGAGAAGATATCAAGGACTTACTTAAGGAGGAGAAGGTTTTTGAGGGCTTCATTCTACGTACCATGCCTACGACTGAACCCTTGGGTGAATCTGCAAGGAATACAAAATATTAAGTGGTGTTCCAAAAACAGATATATATATATATATATATATATATATATATATACTTCAACATCACTTGAACATAAATGGTAAAAGGTGGACTTTATTCAGTCATGCACTTTATTATCATTCAGATACAGCATTTTTCAAAACAGTGGTCGTCAACCTTACAAAGCCATCGAGCAACTATATCCTTTTTAAATCAGATTATGAGCTATTGACGGAAAAAAGCACATGACAAAAATTAGAAAATTTTGAATCTAATTTATTGACTGCACCAAAAAATGCATGATGCTACTACAGTTTAACTAATGAAGCGATCAAAAGGCGAACACAAGTTTAGCGCTAGAATTACACAAGGGGTCATTTTGACCCAAAGCAAATTTTTTTTTTATCACTGCTTCTCTGTATTTTCACATCATTTTGTCCATTTTGAGCAAAAAAGGAATGCAAACACATTTACTAATGATGAAATAGAGCAGAAATTCAAAAAAGCCTCTTAGAACATATCATTGCAGGAATTTGAAGCATTCAAAATGTTTTTGTACACAAAAAGATGTATTAGCCGCTAGTTTCTGAAATCCAACCAAAACAGCGCTGGTTATGTACGGATATTTTAAACTTCTTAAACCTACTTCATTGTACATTTCAAATCTCTGCATCCTTTAAATGAACTGCATTTATTATAAATATCTTTATTTTTAATCAATTTTTACAAATATATGACATTATGTATGGAACTATGCAGATTTCTTCTCTTAAGGTCAAGATGACCTCTACAGTACTTCTAGGTATACAAAAGCCACCATAATTCTAGTGTTAAAGGTGGAAACAATGTATCTATTAGTTTGCATGGATGCCAGCTTGCCGAATTAGAAGAAAAAACACTTCAGAATGAACAAAACAAGCACATCAAATTTTATCCTTTTCCCCCCTCTTTCAGATAGGATCGTCTTAACTGGCACTTGTGTGGCAAACACAGTAGAAAGTCATAGTTGTGTGGCAAACACAGTCACAAACCAATTCTATGGCAAACACAGTAGAAAGTGTATTGATAGTCTTTGCCTTTCAGTACACTTTTATAACACTGCTAATAAAATATTTTTAGAACTTCTTTCTGAGCAATGTGCTACTCAAGCAGAATGTAGGTGAAACACGAAAAATCAATTAAAAATCAGCAGGGTAATGTGTTGAGCGTGATAGGGTTTCTCCGAAAATTTCACCATAAGCTTTGGCAATCTCTGTTCTAAAAGACAACACAACATTAAACAAAATATAAAAATGCCACTTAAAAAATAAATAAATAAGGAAAAATGATGAACATTTAAATAAAATATTTAAGTTTTAGTCCCTCACAAAACAAATTTTTTTATGTAAATAAAAAAGGAATTCCAAAACCCGAAAGTTTATAGACTTTTTTTTATAAAAAAAGCTTTATCATAAACAACTTTTCAAAATAATGTATTTCAAATTGTCCAAAAAAAAAAAAACGAGTTGAAACACTTGCATATGGATGAGTTGATTTTCTCTTGAATAATCAAGCATGAATTCTTAAGTTTTGATTGAATTCTGCAAAAACCAAGACAGACAAAAAGTAAATGCCTAGGAAAATCAGTAGCATAAATTTTTTGTCTATTTTGTAAATTTTACAAATATACATTAGAAAACAAACCTCAAATATAACAGGATTTAACCTTGTGTGTACCAAATTTAACAATCAGAAGTGTGCATCACCAAAAATAACAAAATAACTGGAGATTAATTTAAAATTAAGGATAAGTATTGAATAGTTAGAGCACAATGGTTATAAGAAACATTTGTATTTTCAATTATTGGCAAAACACCATGCATATTGTACATATTTAACCATGTAATCAGGTTTTTTCTTTTCATTCCCAAGAACGATAAAAGTAAATAAATTCAGAAAATAAAAAAACAGGTAACAGCATCATGCTTACTCCATGCCTCCCTTCATTTCCAAAGAGCTAATATTGCTTCTTACCAAAAAAGCAGCTTAATTGTATCATTATTCTTATAATTCATACCTTAAACACTTGGCAACAATGATTACTATGACTAGAGTATTTATTCAAAGCTTGAATGTAAAAATAATGTAAAACATTTTACAATAATAACAATTACCAGCAAGTAAAATTTCCATTTTGTTTTAACTGCTTTCGAAAATATAAGGTGTCAGATGCACTACTAACTTAAAATTTTGAGTACTACTTTACTCCCCCCCCCCCTAAATATTGTAAAAATATAAAAGAACTTCTTTATTTACATTTTTTTATTAGAATCTGTAATGAAGAGATTTTATATCATTCAAAACACAAGAATAATTACGAGGTCATTACTATTTACTAACGAAATATGCAAGAACAAAATAATTCAAACAATTGCACTTTAAAATATATATGGCAACATTTTTATACTCTGGTGGAAAAAAGGCAAGTTTTTGGATTAATAATTTAATATTTCAGTTTACTATCACAAGACAAGATTTGTTATAAAAACCTTAACATACAACTTATTTGTTTTCAAGCCAAAATCTTTTTTCATGTTATGAAAATTATATTCTTTTTCATAGTAACTGAAAGAAAAGAACAAAATATTCATTTCACATAAGTTTTTTTTTTTTTTTTTTAACTACCCCCCCCCCCCCCCCCATGGAAATAGTGCATACATTATTCACTTTTTTCCCCCTTAACAGAAGAGAAAAAAAAAAGCAATACTGCACAATTAAGAAACAGATTTTATCAAGACAACCATCACAAACGAATATTTTTCTTTAATAATCTAGAAATAAATGCATGCAGATTTCCAGAAACTAAATAGAATCATGTCCTTCAGTTTTTAACAAAAATACACAAAAAAAAATGACAGAAGTTTGGTAGAAAATTAATTGATTCATACACATAAAAAAATTAAAATACACAAAAAACACACATAACAAATTAATGGACTCATATTACAAAACACAGTTAACTTATAAAAAATTGGTTGGTAAAATTTAAAATGACTTATCAGACTCATCTATGCCATTTAATCAATAAGTTTAGTTGTTCCTAGAAAATTGCACTGTGTTTTTTTTTTTTGGGGGGGGGGATTATGTCTCAAACACAGTAATATTTTATGCACCTTAAAATAACATAGTTTACAAAAAAAAAAGAGAGAGAGAGAGAGAGAGGATTTCTTTTGAATTTTTAAATATATATTAAACAGCAGTCAGAATAAATCAGTTCGATAATACATTTTAGGAAGATTATTAATTAATAATATAATTTTTCTCATATATTTTGTTCAATGAATAAATGGAAAATCCTCCCCCCCCCCCCCTCCTGCTAAATTGCGCCATTACACACCACTTGCACAATTTGTAAACTGTAATAGCTTCAGTTTTTAGATGGAACTAGAGTATGGAAATGAGAAACTGAATAACTTTTCACAACTTGATAATGAAACAATATCAAAAACAAGAATGGTTTAAGCACATTTTTTCCACTTTTCAGAACTTTCGTGACTTTAATTTTATAAAATGTATTCATCCATATGCAAATTAGAAAAGACATAATTTTGAAAAAAGAACAAACTATTCGTGACACTGACTGATGAACACATTTGTTCATTCAGTAATAAAAGAATAAGTAGTATGATTTTGGGTTCAAAGTCAGAACAAAAAAAAACCTTTTGAATCAAGTTAATATTTATTAGTTTGCAAGCAAAATTAAGTTTTTGATGTTGATAAGTACACTATTGTACAGTAACACATTGTTTATACGTCTCTTTCAAGGGACTGATGTGAAATAACATATGACTGATAATTACGTACAATAAAAACATTAATAAATCACCGATTTTAAGTGTAATTTAAAAAAACATAAATTCTAAGGTTCTGATCAAGTTTTTCATTTAACTAAATATAAATTATCCTGTAATAGTTCAAACTAAAAACGTTATTTAATTTTTTAAGTAAAAAATACCTTCAGTAAAGTAATTATATCACTAGTGGTGTAATTATATCACTCACGGTGGTATATATATATATGTACATACAGGCATTTCACAAAAAAATATGTTTTATAATTGTTTGATGAGCTGAGTGCCATGTTTACTGTATCAAATTACGAGGGGAGAAAATGTCACAAGTTTTAACAATTGCAATAAGTAAGAATGGCAAAATATTTTCAATGTTAGTTTAAGAGAAAATATATACAGTCAACTCTCGATAACTCGAAGTCCCAAGGGACCAGCTAAAACATTTGAGTTATTGATAGCTCAAGTTATGGGAAGTTTCCACAACAGCCTCAAGAGTTTGGGACCCGAGGAAAACTTAAGAGATAAAGGCAGATTTAAGTAAAAAGCTTCGCGTTATTGAGATTCGACTGTTATGTCAGTGGCATCGCTACTGGGGCCATGGAGGGGGGACGTTCCACCCTGGGTGTCACCCATCTGGGGGGTGACACCCAAAGTGAAATTGATAGTTTTTGAAAAATATAAAGCCAAAATGCATTTTTAAGAATACAAATTTGAAAATTTTCCTGGGGAGGAGAGTGTCACCACAAATTACTGCCACGGGTGTCACCGATGCTAGGTACGCCACTGATATATATATATTCACTAGAAATTATCAAAATATTATTGATCAAAGAGCAGATAATTTCTTGGCTGGTAAACATATATGTATCTTTTAACCCAGCCAACCCCATATGTAAAACTTGCTTCTGTTTTCTGACGAATGTCATAAGAAAATCATTATAGTGATATTTAAAAAGCTTTTCATCATTTCCAACAAAATACATTTATTGACATTCAAAAAAATATATATATATAACAAATGAAAAAGCCCAAATAGCATACATACTATTATAAGTTCATGGAAAAAGTTTAACACTGCATTAAATTTGAAGTCCAGGGAGTAAAACATAAAAAGGGTTTTGATTTTAAACCACTCAGGATATTTACTAAATTTAATAGCTGAAACCCATTGACTAAAATTAACCTGAAATTAGGTATCACAATTTCTTTGGCAAACCTGACTAACTTTAATGTAAATTTTTCATACACTTAACTCATTTGATTCTTAAACCAAAGAGTCCAGAAAAAATTTGGAGCATTTAAACTAAAATTTAGCACTCCCATAACTACTTCCTTTTGAATAGTTAAAGAATACAAATCACACAAACGTTTGCAGTTGACTGTGAAAAGTTCGCAAATGTGTGGTCAAGTTTGTCTTCCAGCTAAATCTCTTGCTGCAGATGTGGCAGATGTAGCTCTTGCGGGCTGAGAAGTGCATGGTGGATATGTGTCTTTTCAAATTGCTGCTATGGAAGAAAGAACGATGGCAGATGTTGCAAGTGGTTGAAGTTTTTGATGAATTCTCTAGATGAGAATGATGCTGGTGACCTGTGGGGGAATGATTTTTTAAAATAATTTTCAGGAAAGAAAAAGAAAGAAAAAAAAAGGAAAAGAAAAATGTAGCATGAAGGAAAACAGTGAACTAAAAGGGAAAAGAAACAACATTCTGTCTAAAAATTACAAAATTAAATATACCATTTTATGAAACATTTACTTTTAAACAAAAATACCTTTTTTATACACTATATATAAATAAGTTTTGTTCGGGTAAATCAGTTTTCATTTTGCAACGGAATATGATAAACTTTGTAAATAAATTAATGATTTTAAATCTGCACATCTCTTTGCCCCAAGCTACCAGAAATTTTAATTTATTATTAAAATTTTAGTCTTTGAGTCTGAAGAGCATTGACCATAATCTATCAAACTATGAAAGAAAAGAAAATCAGATTGAGCTGGTTTTGATACTAAATGCCTCAAATCTGTGAATTATGCATCAGTACACATAGGTGGCTCGTATGGGGGGAGGAGGGGGGGCAACTGTCCTTTCACTTTCCAGAGTTTAAAAATCAATAAATGATTTCTTATAGGGTGGATTGCTTTATTTTTGTAAAAGTAAAAACTAAAAATTCCAAATAAATGAAGCTTTCCTCATCTAATTTCATAGGAACGGAATTTGAAATGAATGAGAAAATCTATGGTGGCCATCCATCCTGATTTTTTGATACCATATTCCACAATTTTAGAAGTTATTAAATCAGTAATATTAAAAGCCAGTAATCTAGTCCAATTCTACAAAGAAAAAAAAAAAACTTTAGGGGCCACGTCCTCTAATCACTATACTTCGTTTGATCCCCCACGTTTTTGGTGGACCAGCCTCCTATGTCAGTACATGTTAATAAGCTACATGAATTGATCCAAATAGATAAATATTGATTTATTACTGAGGTATTTATTTTCCTATAGTAGGAAATTATGTTTAAAAAACCAGTAAAGATTCAAAAGAATATTAACTATGTCAGTTCTGCAGTTAAATAATTGAAAGAAATAATTTACACTATATTTTGGCACTTCATTTTATAGTTATAGTGATTTTGCTACATAATTCTTGGATGCATCTTGCATTTGTTGAGACTTTTTTGTTGCGTTGATGACTTTGTCAGAAATGTATAAATAATTTTCACTGTTCTAAAACACCAACACAGTTTAGCAGGACAAACAGCTTCATAATGTGTATTTGACGGTTTAGTGGTGGATCTTGAACCTATAGTTCTTACTAATTTCTTTAACTTGTTTTATTCTCCATGTTTTAATCTAAAAAATGAAAAAGAAAAAAAATTAGTAAAATCTTAATGCTTAAGTTGGCCTCTAAGGCCATCCTAAGCAGCCAGCACCCAGATAAACTATTTTTTGGTGCTCAAATTAACAATTAATAAATTTAATATAATAATACAAATGTTAAAAATTTATATCAGGACAAAAATGTAGAGCTAAAATTGCATTAATGTAAATAACAGGTTCTCAAGGAAAAAACTATTTTTTCTTGTCCTGTGTTGCAAAATAATAACAATAATAATAATATAAACAAAAATAAAAGGATTAAAAACTCACTTGCAAATAAATGAAACATTTTACTCAAATATTATTTACTTAATTGAACAAAACAAAAGGGAATGCCAAAAATTGAAATGGTATAAAAAGTGAAATAGATCATGTACAGGTAGTTATCAAAATAATGGAAACACCTGAGAATAAAAGTGACATTTTTGAATGAGCTTTGTAAGTAATAAAGAATAAAATTAGATATCTGTTTTTTTTTTTTTTTTTTTTTTAATAAATAGCAATGTACATATTCTGGTACTATTTGCTGGTTTAACGGAAGTTCTGGGATTTTTTTCAAGCATATGAAATGTCGGACCTCTCAATTTTTTAAAGAAGCCAAATTGATGGAGTGCGTCTAGCTGAAGCAAGTGTAACTGAAACATTTCAACTTTTGGGCGCATCTAGAAATACAGTATCTAAAATCATGACAGCATACACACATCGCGGTAAGACAAGCTCGGCAAAGCAAAATAGTGGGAGGAAAGGGAAGCTCAGTGCAATAAACCGACGGATATTGAAGTGGATTGTAATGTCTAAAAAGCGAACAGCAGCAAAAGTGACCACAGAACTCAATCACCATATAGAGTCACCAGTGTGAGTGATTAAAGATAGAAGGGCACCTTTAAAAATAGAACATTTACAGTCGAATAGCGATTCCCAATTTTTTTTTCCAAGTGTTTCTATTATTTTGATAACTACCTGCATATATAAAATAGAGATATGAGTAAAATATGACAATGTGTATACATGTACAAATAAAAGCAATTAAGAAAAAAAGAGTTTAAAAATTGCTTTTATTTGCACATATATACACCATGTCGAATTTTACTATTTTTCTTGGTGCAAAGGTGTTCGAAGGCTTTTTTACAAATAGAGATACATTTTTAAATGTCTGCCTTTAAACACCATCACATTCACCAAGCTCTTACCCAGAAAGTATCCGTATGTGACTTTTAGAGATGCTAAAAAAATTAATAAATGAATAAGTAAATTGAAAAATTGCTAGGTTTGCGCATAAATAATACTTGAGGGGGGACAAGGGTATTGAATTTCTCACAGCAATCTTTCATTTAATTCTTACTACTTGAGCCATTGAGAGCAAAAGTGCTGAAAATTAATTTTTTTATAATTTGTAATTACGCTATGAGAAATCGGTTTCAACTTCATCCTGCTTTACGTGGAAGTGGTATAAGTCTAGGTTCAATCATTTGCGGATAGACAGTCATCCTAAAACGGAACAGTAGTAGTGTTTTAAGGGGAAAAGTAGCTACTAAACCATTTATTTACTCAAAATCTTGATTTATTGACATCACCACTTTTGTTCTCAATGGCTCATTTGATATGGCTTTCAGTTTAGAAATTTTATCTGATATGCTTGAAACTTTTTACGTCCAAATGTTACAAGCTGATATTGAGTTAAGGACATTACCAAAAACTGTGAGTGCTTCTTCAGTTTTGGCACCATTTAAAAAATGAAATGCACTTATTCTAAACTTTCTATTTAATTGAAAAAGCTTTCTACAATTTAGTTACTTCAATCCTAAAGAAGTAGTAATCATTAGAACCAATCTTTTGATAATCTGGCCAAGTCTCTCCTCAACAACTTTATGCATCTTGATCATATTTATGACTTTTAATAAAGTAAAATTATTTTACAATATAATACTCAAATCATGTAACAACAGAGTATTGGTTTAAAAAAGTAGACATAGAATCTTCAAATAACATTCCTAAGCTGAATAAAGTGAAAGAAAACTTTTGAAAGAGGAATGTATTTACTACTCAAAACCTTTCATTTTAATTACATTTTTTTGCAACAACAAAAGAGAGACCTCCCAAATTTATGCCAGATTTATACAAAATTGGCAAAGTGGTTTGCTTTACGTACCAGTTCCCCAAAGAACAGCTATTTAAGCTAATCTTGATAAATAGAATACAACCTCCCATTCAGGTTTGAAAGTGGGGTGAAGAAATTTATACAAATGCATTGAGGAAAAGATAATGAGTTTGAGCAAACAAACATGTTTACTTCAGTTAAATAATAATGTCAAAGTAAAATCAAACAGACTGAATAATTATACGTCCAACTATCAATACTTCAAAACGAAGGTTTCAAAATCACATAAAATTGCTTACACCTTAACTTTATATCACTTAAAACCTCATCATAAACATTACTTCAGATATGGGAGTTTAAACTGCATTTATTCGAGTTTATATTTTATTATTGCACACAATAAATACATTACATAAAATACAACCAACGTAGCTAATATTATTATAGTATATTTACTACCTTTTCCATTGAAAATCATACAAACAAAAATGCAAGGAATACAAATAAATGAAAACAAGAAAATTATAGCATAAAATTTAAGAACTCGCTCTATGAGGGTCAGTCTATAAATAACGAGGCAGAAGCTGTAAAACAGACTTGATTCGACATTCCTCAAAAATACTGACCTAAATTGTTTAAACATTTATCCCACTGGGAAATTAGTCGCATAATTCTGTGCTCATAAAAGTCCTTTGGCTGCTACTGGAACCAATTACGCAAGCGCACTACTTTACTTCATCGTCCGAATGAAATCATCGTCCCCGAAGTGCCATCTTGAATTTTCCAAAGATGTGGGATCATATTGGGATAGATCTGGACTATAATGGAGGTGGCTCAAGACTTCTCACTTAAATTTCTGCAAAAGTTCTAAATTTGCATTGGCTGTCTGTGGTCTAGCACTATTATGCAACAGAATGACATTATGCGAAAGGTTACCGGAACCACACACAGCCAATGCAAAAAAAGAATGTTTGGGGAAATTTAAGTGAAAAGTCTTAGCCACCCCCCCCCCCCCCCCTTTATAGTCCAAATCTATCACCATATGATCCCACATCTTTGAGAAACTCAAGAAGGCACTTCAGAGACAACGATTTCATTCGGACGATGATGTAAAGTAGTGCGTGCATAATTGGTTCCTGCAGCAGTCAAAAGACTTTTATGGGCACGGAATTATGCAACTAATTTCCCAGAGGGATAAATGTTTAAATAATTTTGGTCGGTATTTTTGAAAAATGTCGAATAAAATCTGTTTTATAGCCTCTGCCCTCGTTATTTATTGACTGACCCCAATATATATGGATACATTTCAGGTAAAAAAATTAGAACAGCCCTCTACTTTAAAGATTTCTTTCAAATAAAAGGATCACTTAGTCATACTCAGGGTAACTTTGATCAAGTATTTCTCAATTTTTAACTTTCTACTCATATTTGAATGGTTTTATTGCATCTATTAATATGAAACTGGAAAAAAGAAAGCTTCTTTACTATTGTATAGTTATCTAAAATCAGGAAATAATAATTATAAAACCGTTTAAAAGGAATTATTATAATGGTTCAAAGTGATCCTGCCCTTTAGGGTAAGTTTTAATCATTTGAACGATGGGAGTCTTTAAACACTCCCATTATTATTTCACAGCATCAAAAGATTTCAATCATTTATGATATTGTATAGAATATTACAATGCAGGATGAAAGATTAACACCCCTTAGACACGAGTGGATTAGCAGAATCAACTTTTCAGAAACGTTGCCTGTCAAATAGTAGATAGGCGTTTTTCGTTTTCACACAGGACAACTTAGTTGAATCAACTTTTCTTCTAGCATGCTGAATTTATTCGAGCAGCTACTCCACAATGCTGTTAAAACTGAACCGAGTTGATTCTCGATTAGTTTACTCATGTGTCGAGCAATCGCATGGCAATGTACCAATGAGTATAATCAAATAAAAAGTTGATTACACTGATCCTGATGAGAATGGTAGCGGCACAGTTGACTGTCATGAGAAGAATGACTTCACTTTTCAGATACAATAAATACAAATACAAGTGTGACGACCAGCAACAGACTGTGGGCCCAGTTAGGCTGGTCCTAGTCAGTTTATTAGTCCCCTATGAAGATCAATGGCCCTCTTAAAGCTATCCACCCTTGCTCATTACCGTCTCTTCGGGTAAGCTTTTCCAAGTGCCCACAACCCTACTAAAGAAATAATTTTCCTCATTTCCAGGTTAGCCTAAGATTTGAATAGCTTAAAACAATGACCCCTTTTCCTGCTTTCTGTGCAAAAATTTAATTCATTAATATCTTTCATTTTGATAAATTTAAACAATTGAATCCTGTCCCCTCTGACCCTCCTTTGCTCCAGGTTATACATATTAAGCCAATTAAGTCTGGTATCATAATCTAAATCTGAAAGTCCCCTTACTAATCTAGTTACCCTTCTTTGAACCCTTTCCAATACAGAAATATCTTTCCTCGGATAAGGCGACCAAAACTGAACAGCATACTCCAAATGAGGTCTTACTAAACTCAGATATAAACACAGAAGAACCTTCTCAGATTTGTTTGAAATATATCTATTGATAAACTCAACACCTGGTTACACCAGGTTTGTACCTGGTTACACTTCCTAACAACGGCAAGTTAGAAAGTTGATTCAACTAATTTGCCTTGTGTGAAGGGAGCCTAACATAAAATCAGTATATACATATATAGTCAGACTTCGATGTAAAGGTCATCCCTCAGGACTTTGCAAAAAGGACATCCTAAATAAGGTGATCTTATAACCAAATTATATACATTTGTCAATAAATAAACATGTGCCATACCTGCCAACATGTACTGGGAACAAATCCAAAAGGTCATTAAAAAATCTTGTAGATGTTTACGACGGATTTTTCATTGATAGTTAAAAAAGAAAGGAATTTTTATTATCCTTCTAGTACAACCAAATCTTCCTAACTTTTATACACAATCAAGAGAAATGAACAAAATTCAGGAATCTCCTGGAAGAAACAGTAGAATTGGCAGGTATATAGTAATATAACCCTTCATAACATTTAATGCAGTCAAAAATATCAGTTTATTAGGTTATAATACTTTATATTCATTCTAACCAATTAAAATTAATGGAATCAAAAGGATAGTATGAAATTTCGTTATCATGAGCAGTCCAAGTGTCTGCGATGAAGACCTTTCTTTAATTTTTCAAAAAGTGTCAACCGAATTGCTTTAATTTTTTTTTTTTTAAATAATAATTTGATGATGGTACTTTTTCCTTTAGTCGTCATTTTTTACTAGCTTTATTTATTCTGAAGAAAACTTTGCTTAATCTACTTGAATTTGTTTTTAAATTACGCCGAAGCAGAACACTTTGCCAAATTAAACAAAAATGCTTGGTGCTAATGATGCCTAACTTTTATATTCTAGTTTTAAACACTGATATGTATACATTATTGAGGCCCCAGTCATTAGCTCTAACTTTATCCAAGCTCTGCAGAGCATTTCAATGCAACTATTGAAATTGAAAGAATATTAAATGCCTCAATCACTTTTAGAAAAAATAGTAGACAAGGCGGTATAGCCAAAACCAATAAAAATGTTTACACCTTTAAATATCAAACTCAATGTTAATTTGATCATAAAAACATGTGAACAAGATGTCAAGAAAAGATAATAAAAAAGAGGCCAGCAAATGTTACAAAACATAAGCTAATCTTATTCTTTAAATATAAAGCTTATTAGAAAGGAAAATCAAAATGTTTTTGCTGATTTTTTTCAAAACAAAATAATTTTCTACATATTACATGTTCTCACTTATTGTAACAAATAAATAATCACTTCATCCACAAACTTAAAATATAAATTACTTTAACAGAAACTAAATGACAAAGATAACAGGAAAATGGACACAAAATGAACTAGTGTAAATGTCTTGCACATAAGATGCAAAGAATGAATTTATGAAAGGTGTAAGAGAATGAATTGCGTATTTAAAAATGCAAATATTGAAACATGAAAAAACGAGCTGATGTGTGCATCACATGACTTCTTTTTACTCCAATTTCTCCTTTTTCTCATTATTGGCAGTTTTAATGTGTTTCAATAGTTTACTCTCTAAATACCACCAACAGTGGCCAAATTGAAACCAGTTTTTTTAAAAAATAAATAAATCGCCAAATTTGTTGCCGAGTTAGCGACCAAAAGACTGGCGATATATCGCCAAGGGTCCGCCAAATTATAACATCACCTGAGTTTACATCGAAATCAACAATGATTTCCTCCCAAAAAGGGGCAAAAGACCCCTAGTAACACCCGAATGTAACCAAAAGGGGATGTGCACAACTAGACCCCACTAGGAGTCTACGCACTTTTATACGCACCTAATTTTTCAACCCACTCATTATTCACCCAAATTTCAACTTTCTAGGACATTCCGTTCTTGAGTTATGCGATATACATATGCACATACGCATGTACGTACATAAGCACATACGTACATACAGACGTCACGAGAGAACTCATTGTAATTACCTCGGAAATCATCAAAATGGTTATTTTGCATGTCTATACATTCTTAGGCACTTATCCACATGTGGTCGAGTCGAAAACAAAGCTCAACATTCATTCGCGGGTGAGCAAAATGGAAATTAAGGTTGATTTTTGAGTGAAAATTTTTTTGTGAATACAATACTTCCTTTTTTGTAAAAGGAAGTAAAAATGGAAGACTTTTTGATCTAACTCCAGTTTAACTAACTATACTTTTCTGTGAGTTTCCTGACTTTTCTGAAATTGGAAAATAATAACTGATATAATAAATATTGAGATTCATGCAAATCTTTGAACCCCTTCCAGGTAAACTGGAATTTAATTGGTTGACCCCTGTCCCATCTCTGTCCCCTCTTTTTTTACATTTTAACCTTCTCATATCCAGAACTATAAGAGGTGTTCAAATGAAAAGGTATTGTGGATTGAGTATTTTTTAAAATGCAAACACTGGAGCAAAAAAAAAAAAAAAAAAAAAAAAAGAAGACTTTTTGATCAAACTCCAGTTTACCTAATTATACTTTTCTGAAATTGGAACATAATAAGTGATATCTTAAATATTGCAATTCATGAAAATCTTTGAACCTCTGCCAGATAAACTGAAATTTGACTGGTTGACCTCTATCCATTTTTACTTTTTGCTATATCTAATATATAGAAGAAAGTAATGGATTCGTGCAAATTTTCGAATTTTGAATTCTGACGGATTTGAACGTTTTGAGGTGTGCTGAGTTCATTTCGACCGTTTTTGGAAAATGTCTGTCTGTGTGTGTGTGTCACGTCTGTGTGTGACCAGTTTTTTGTGGCCGCTCTACAGCAAAAACTACTGCATGAAATTGAACGAAAATTTGGTACACATATGTGCCGCTATGTGAACTTGTGCCCATTGGTTTTTTGCGCGAATTCCTCCAAGGGGGCTGGAGCAATGGGACGTTTTTTGAGTTATAAGTGCCTGCTATTCCCCAGCAAGTAGCTGGCAGAATTAAACAAAATTTGGTCCATATGTTGCCCTTAACATGTACAGGTGCTGATTCAATTTTGGTGTCAATAGCTCAAATGAGGGTTGAGCTGTAGAACGTTTTTGGTCGTCAATTGTGACTACTGTATCAAGAAATAATGAACAGAATCAAACAAAAATTTATCTACAAGTAGCCCCTAGAGGGTATAAGAGCTGATTCTATTTTGGTGTCAATAGCTGAAAAGGAGGTGACGCAATCGAACGTTCCTTTTTTCATAGTGAGTGCCATATCTCAAGAAGTAATACTACGTTCTGGATGAAATTAGGAATAAATGTGAATCCATTTGTAAATAGGCGTTGGATCAATTTTGGCACCAATCGCTCCATGGAAGGGGGGGGGGGGGCTGATTTTTTTTTTTTTTTTGTGAATAAAAATAGCTTTATAAATGCAACAATAAGAAAGATAAATTGTAATAGACTGTCGTCTGCGTATTTCACATGATTTTAACTGTTGGAAAATAATCAGAAAACCGCGATGATTAAAAATTTTAACTGTTGCCATCTTGTGTTTGTCAACAAATAAATATTTGTAATTATTTTAAGCAAGGATTTTAAAACAATTTTTAATTTTCATTCTCTGCTTTGCTTTTGAGATAAATGGGGAATTGGGATGGTCGTAAAGTTTTGGTTGTTTAATTTTGTTTTTATTGGGAATATTGCTTCCTTGTCAAGCATGGTGAGGGATCAGAATTATAAGAAAGATATAGAAGAAAGTTTCGTGATAGCCACAACATACTAGTTTTTCTTTACATTTTAATCTTTTCATATTCCAGAACTATAAGGGGTGCTCAAATGAAAAGATACCAAACAGTGCTGAGGGTCTAAGTAACTGAAGCCTTTGTTAAAGTACGCAGCATAGGCCTGAGCACCGCAATCCCACTGATTTAACTAACCGAAAGATTTCTTGTTCTCAGAATTTCTATAGCCATGACGAGACTCAGTCCTTCACAGTTCCCTTGAGTTCATCATACGAGTCAAAGCGCTTCCCTTTTAAATGCTTTTTCAAAGGATCAAACACATGGAAATCGCAGGGAGACATGTCCGGGCTGTAGAGTGGATGGTCAAGATGCTCCCACTTGAACTTCGCCAGTGCCACTTGAGTGACCCCTGGAGACGTGCGGACGCTCTTCATCGCTGAGCAGGACCACTCTTCTTGAACAGGCCTGGTCTTTTGTTCTTAATGAACCTGCATAGGCTTTGGAGTGTCTCACAGTATACATTGGAGTGAAGGATTCTCCAGTGCTCAAGAAATTCATCATGTAGCGGACTTCGTACGTGGAAAAAAATTGTGTCAAAAATTACCTTAGAAGCAATGAAGTTTATGATCAAAAAATATTAGTACTTGGTCTATTCTTAAATAAAAAGATTCAATTAGAAAATCAAGTATAGTTCAACTGCAAAACATAAAGCATGTCTAGATAACAAAATGGAATTGGAATTTATTAAAAGCTTTAGTAGCAAAATAAATCATACAAAAATAAATGAAAGCAATATATATGTATTGTTGTTGTCTTGTCTAGTGGAATAGTGCGGTGGAATCAAACTGATCCAAAAGTATCCAAAACAACCTCGGCCACGTCAATAACTTCCGAGGAAAGTGTATTATATCAATGGCAGGGCCGGTGACAGGGGGGCAGGGGGAGGAGAATGCATAGGGACATGGGACTGACAGGGGCCCGGATTCACAGAGGCTGACGAAATAATATACATCCCAGTGATTAAAATGCACGTTCCTTGTTAAAAATTGTTGTTGTTGTTGTCGTGTGTGTCTAATGAAGTGCAGACTGAGAAAGATTTAGATGCCTCAAAAGGCATGATGACAAGATCTGTTAATTCTGGAGCCTGGTGGTGGCTATAGAGGATTTCAATTGGTGGTGCTCCAAGTTGGAGGAGGGAGCGAATAATGACCTCGCAATTAAAAACATCATCTGGGGTTAGTTATGAATGGGGACAGTGCTTGCACATGGGATAGAATTCAATATTAGTTGGTAATATCTTTATGTCCTTGAAATGTCCAGTACATAGCCTAGCATTTGTAGAAGAGAAGTTTCTCGGGCAGTGGAGGTCGGGAATTGTTGTTAAAAATTAAAATGACAGATTAAGTTCAACTGCTCTTTTTATCACCGTGACGTGCTTAATGTGCACAGAATAATTAGTTTAAGTACATTCTTAACCAATTGTAAACATTGAGGATGGTGGCATGGCTGTGAGAAATTTCCAAGAACCGAGGTACCTGCCTGGTGCTGATCGCTCATATTCTCACGGGCTCTGCCTCCATGCCGCGGAGCAGTGACTCTCTACCCCTTCCCATGCGTTTTACAGGTTTCAACCTGACAGAACAGTAAACAACTTGATACTAAGCCTATGTTTTTTTCGAGCTTGCATTTCAGGGCTGTTTTTATGTTCTTATGTTGTTGGTTTTTTACAATTTTCTGTTGTTTTTAAAAGATTAATTTAACTGATAACTTTTATTGACCAATTTTTCTAGTTTTTGCATTTCTATGAGCCGGGCTACTATTTAGGGGCTTGGACTTCTTAATTGCACAGGAGCCTGAGAATCCTGTTGCCGGGCCTAATCAATGGATTATATTGAGAAGTTAATTATAAATAGCTGCTTGTTTTTGACTGACATCTCAAGTACAGCATGTATGAGCACTGTATGGGAACTAAAACTGGTGATTGATTTTAAATAAATTTGATATGTTTCTTTTTCAAGTTTTTAAAAGTATCAGAAATTCTCAATACACATAAAAATGTCGAGACAAAACAACATCAATTAACCTTAAAAAATAGCTCATTAAAGTTGTGTTTCAACTGATGTTAATATGATGCAAAAACTCATGTGAGTCTCCCAAATTTATTTCTGAATTGGGGTTTTGGAAATAACAGTTTAAAATTATGTTCAAATAAAATTAATGTTTGGAACTTATAATATTCAGTATTTATTTATTTTTTTTAAGAAAAATAAAAGCTAATAAATTCTTAACTGTGTTTTTCGATAAAATAAGTTAATATTGATAAACAATGTTATGATAATGACTTTTGTGCCACATCATATTTTTTTACAAAAAACTGATAATGCATCATACAAATTTCCACATATCTTTGATGTGTTAAAATAATTTAATGATATTAAATTAAAACGTTTGTAATGCTAGTTAAAATTTATAATGAATGATTTTCCTTTTTCAAGTAGCTGAGTACCTAACTATTAAACTAGGGAAACATTTCGATATCATACACAATTGAAGCAAGATAGGAAAATAGGAAGGCACATGTAAGTAATTTCTATCATAATAAAGAGCAGCAACATACTCATTTCTAAAAATAATATATGGTGATTACACAATGAAATGCTCAATAAGTAGCTTGATGATATTAAAAAGAACTTTTTAGTATGGAGAGCATACTATTTTGTTTTTTGAAAAAGTTTCAAATCAAAAATGTAGAAAAGGTAACAGAGGTTGCATATTCAATACTTTTTCTTTTTGCTTGTTTTGGTCAACATACAGCATAAACCTGGCAATGAACATCCATTAAAACTGCAAGTAATATTAGGTTGACCATGCACACATTTTTTTTTTTAATTTAGTCAATAGTTCCTTACTAACCTTCAATCAACAGGCCTGACAACAGTCATTTTTGAAATTTTTGTGTTGAACTGAAATTATTTGAAAGAACACCATGTCTAAGAACTAAGTAAGCATTCATTAAGAACATAGTGAATTTTGAAAAACGTCTAACAGGCTTGCCAACTGTTCCGCAAAGATAGCGAAACTCCGCAGCTCCACAAAGAAGTTATTTTGCTCCGTATTTCCCATTTGGTTTTTATTCTGACCAGGCTTACCAAAGATTTTAATAAAACTAATTTTATTTTTATTATATTTTGCTAGCTTATTAGGCACGTAAATGTGAAAATTAACCCTTTTCTCAAAGCATGACATAGTGTTTAAAGTTATAGGGTTAAAAAGTGGTTAAAGTGTTATTTATTTCAAAATAATTATTCTTATGCTAGTGCTTAAAATGCTTATCAAAGCTCAAAAACAATTTTAGATAAGAAGTTGAATTTTTTAAATTGTTTTTTTTATACAAAAGACCAAGCTGCTCAGCAAAATTTCAAAATGCTCTTCAAAATCAAAACAGATGCTCCTCAAATTGTTTCTCCAAGGTTGGCAATCCTGGTCTAATTATAATTAAATGCATCAAAAAATCAACAAAACTATAAAAATTTTTGATATTTTAGACCATAAATTAACATTTATTCTCCTTTTAATATTGCAAAAAAGTACACAATTCTCATAGTAATTTTTAAATTATAATGCATAAACAATATAAAAAATGCAATGATTGCACAAAACTTGGAAAGCATTAAAATCTAAACAAGTTAATAACTGTAATTTATAAAACACAACACAAAATTTCTATAAATTATGTTGTATTTCTATAACTGAAAATGTTTTGTAATAATTACGTATTTTGAGTCAAAATTACTGAGCAATTTTAATCCTGGATTCACTCCTAATGCTGACTTCACAGCAAGCGCCAGTAAATGAAACCTGGTGATGCCTTTCTGCATATGTCATAAATTTTACATAATTTGATGAACACACCCGATTGTTTGCTGATTGGTAGTAATTCAGGCTATGATTAAACATTACTTTCATTATGATTTGATAATTAAGCTATGAGGTAAAATGGAAACAGGAACCCTGTTGCTGTTGTGGTGGTGTAAAGCCAAGGCAGTAGGAATAACAATAATGTATTTTGTGGTTGCCATGGCCAATGTGAAATCACCATTGGTGCATAAGATAATTTATTCATTCATCTGATAGAAGGTTAAATTATTCGAAAACTCTAAACATTTACTGCAGTTGTTGATCATGTTCCTTGCATGGATGAAAAGTGAGTACTTTAGTGAGTACTGTTGTTGCGCAAGTCAACAAATAAATACCTACCACGCAATTTAAGAAAGATACGATTTATAAATTTCCAATCATGTTGGTTGAATCAAAATTTAATTAACCAGATATATTTACAAGTAAACAAAATTTGAACATTAATTTTTAATTAAGAAACCTTTAACTATAAACAATCAATTTGTACATTAAAACTCGATACTGTGACCATTCATAACACAATTTTTGTTGTGTGTTAACAATATTATTCCTCTCATTCCTTCACATTATCACAAATTTCCATTTCATAAAAATAATAAATACTCATTGCACAAAGAATGATTACTGCAAAAATTGCAATACTTTCCATTAGGTATGTAAAAAGATGCAGTATAAATCACAGGTATTTTTAGTCTTAGTGACCAGGGGCGCTGACTTTTGAAACCTACTGGGGGGGGGAGCCAAATGTCACTAGAGCTCTAGGAGCATGGAATCTCTCTAGGTGAAGAGGATCTGCCAACCTCTCTCAGAAAATTTTTAGATTTTTTTTCCTTGATAATGTTATTTTACATATTTTCTGGTGCGTACAAATTACACAAATCAGTAATACATGAGTCATGGCATTTTCAAAGTGAAAAAAAAAATAGGTTAAGAAATTTTCTGGTTCATATGTCACTTGTCTTGAGGGACATTTTTACAACTCTATTTTGTGGTGAGTTATGCAGTGGACTTATATTGCTTGTGGCTGTAAATCTAAAACCAACTTTTGAATTCCACCAAACTTCCCCCTCATATTTGAAGCACCATCACAACAATTGTCTTAAATCCTGAAAAAGCAAGTCTATGTGCACAAGAACATTTTTTAGCATACTAAACAGGGTCTTTGCCTTGATAACTTGCATTCAAAATAGGCCTTAAATGTTACAGCAAATAAGAAGATTGTTTAAGCAAGATTTTTTTTACAAAACATTATTGTAAGAACAACTTCAAAAATATAAAAGGATACATTTTTAAACAAATTCAGTTAAAAAAAGTGTCAGAAAGAACAAAAGGAAACAGAATCAGCTGAACTGTACTTCATAGTTTGACTTGGAAATCAACAAGTTGGCGATAGCTGTTCAGCATTCAACATTTTCTCACTAAATCTGATCGTATTTTCTCCGTTTCATGTAGGCTCGAGAGACAGACTTTCCTTGAAGTCTTCTATGCAGAGTACTTTTGGGGATTTGGTAGACGTGTTGTGCCTGTCTCAAAGTCAATCTCTTTGATCGAATGTCATACAGAGCCATCTCCAAATTAAACCAGTTGAATTCAAATGCACCAGGGGGTGAAACTGTTTGAAGAGTCAAAAATACTGACTTTACTGACCAAAATTTATAAAATACTGACCAATACTGAACAAATACTGACTAAAATTCAAAAATTGAACAAACTTTGTTGTAACAAAAAAAAAAAAAAAAACAGATCATACTTAATGAAATAGATGCTAGATTAATTTATAATGAGCAGCAACAAAATGTACAGCTAATTTGGGACACATTTTGACTGAAAGTTGTTCGTTTAATTCATATTTTTACTGTATAATGAATAAAACTTTTCTAAAACTACAAAAATAAATTAAAAGATCTTGCAATTATTCAAAATATTATTAAGTGATTCAAATACAAATACAAATACAAAAGTGACGACCAGTAACAGGCTCTGGGCCCAGCTAGACTGGTCCTAGTCAATTTACAATCCCCAGTGAAGATCAATGGCTCTCTTAAAACTATCTACTCCCTTGCTCATTACCACCTCTTCCGGTAAACTGTTCCAAGGTTCCACTACCCTGCTAAAATAATAATTTTTCCTAACATCCATGTTAGCCTGAGATTTAAATAGCTTAAAACAATGACCCCTTGTCCTGTTTTCAGTGCTAAACTTCAGCCCCGTAACATCTTTCATTTTAATAAATTTAAACAGCTGAATCATGTCCCCTCGGTCTCTTCTTTGCTCAAGACTATACATTTTTAGCCTTCTAAGCCTGGTATCGTAGTCTAAATGAGAAAGTCCCTTTATTAGCCTTGTAGCTCGCCTTTGAACCCTTTCCAATGCATTAATGTCTTTCTTAAGATAAGGAGACCAAAACTGAACAGCATACTCCAAATGAGGTCTTACCAAACTTCTATATAAGGGCAGAAGAACTTCTTTAGATTTGTTTGAAATAGATCTATTGATAAACCCAAGCATCTTATTGGCCTTGTAACTAGCAATGCTGAATTGTTGGCTAAACTTTAAATCCTGACTTATTAAGACCCCCAGATCAGTAACTTTGTCTGCCTGACTAATGACTGAACCTTGCAAATAATAACTTGTACGCTTATTTCCATGCCCTAAATGTAGCACTTGACATTTCCCAACATTAACAGCCATACCCCATTTTTCAGCCCACTCCGTAATATGATCTCGATCCTCTTGCAGCTGTTTTGCTTGTACTTCATTTTCTACAGTCCCCATAACTTTGACATCATCAGCAAAACAATTCATGTTCCCAGAAATATTTTTGTGAATATCGTTCATAAAAACAATGAACAAAACAGGCCCTAACACTGATCCTTGAGGAACCCCACTTAAAACCTCACTCCAATTAGAATAATTTCCCCTTACAACTACCCTTTGTTTCCTTCTGGTCAGCCAGTTTTTTACCCAAATGAAAGTTTTCCCTCCTATTCCAATGTCAGTTAATTTGCTAAGTAGAGCAACATGCGGTACCTTATCGAAAACTTTTTGAAAATCAATGTAAACAACATCTACAGGCTTCTTATTGTCCAAAGCCATGGTAATTTTGTCATAGAAATGTATTAAATTAGTTGCACAAGATTTACCTTTCCTGAAACCGTACTGAAAACTAGTGAATAGATTATTAGTCTCTAGAAAATTTACTATCTTAATTTTTATCAATGTTTCAAAAATTTTGCAAACCACCAAAGTTAGACTCACAGGTCTATAATTTCCCGCACTCCCTTTAGACCCTTTCTTGAAGAGCGGTGTAATGTTAGCTAGCTTCCAGTCCTCTGGCACTGTCCCCGAGTTATAAGAAGCATTGAAAATATTTACGATTACATCTGCTAATTCCTCCGCACATTCAACTAAAATTTTTGGATAAATATTATCAGGTCCCGGAGCCTTAGTCTCTTTAATTTTTTTCAAATGAAGTAAAACGTCATCCCTGGAAAATACTAAGTCCTCAAGCTGTACTATAGCTTGTGTCTTGTTGGTGTCAACTGTTGAGATACAGTTATCGTTAAAAACACTCGAAAAAAAGTTATTAAGAACATTAGCAATATCACTATCGTTCTGAATTAAAATTCCGTGCTCATCAACCAGTGGCCCAATATGACTATTTCGAACTTTCCCCGAATTAGCATATGCAAAAAACCTCTTAGGATTCCTGTTTATGTTATCTGCCAGTAAGTTTCATTCAGAGCAGTTTTTCATTCATTTTTTTTTCCTTCGAACACTCACTGGAAAACAGGGGCGGACTGGCTATGTGGGCATTTGGGCAAATGCCAGAAGGGCCGGTTCCTCCGAGGGCCACCGAAAAGATCAGGTTGCAAGTGCGAAGTTTTTGCGCCAAGGCCCCACAGAGGGATACCGATAGCTCGGGAAAAAGTTTTAGAGCATTGTGGTAAAACGAAAAACTTTTCATGGGGATCGACTAGAGGCCATGTCAGCCTTGTTGGAAACACAGGGCCGCCGAGGGCCAAGGCGGCCTTTTTGTCAGTTTTGTCACTGATGGGCCCCCTTCCCGCAGAAAACTTATCAAACTTGAACAACTCAGGGCCTGATTACTGAATAAGCCAACTAGGCCGTGGCCAAGGGCCCCCCAGTTTTTAGGGGCCCCCAAATGGCTGATGTTTTTAAAAACAATATCTAAAACTGTTTTCGCCAATGGCTAAAATTAAAAGGGTTGACTACACAGGGGCCCCGAAAAAGCATATGGCCTCGGGCCCCCTGGTATCTTAAGCGAGTCCTGCTTGTACTACTCCAATTTTGATCCAGACCCTTTCTAGGGCCGGGTCCCTAGTTTACGACTAGGCTGACATGGCCTCTCGTCGGTCCTGCGGAATCAAGCGGCCCCGGTTTAGAGTTAATTTTCACGAAGGGAAAGTTTCGTGAAGGAAAAGTTCTGTGGCTAGGGTCTCCTTATAACACATCTTCATACATATATGTGTGTGTGTGTTTGTATGCATAGAGAGAGAGAGAGAGAGTTTTATGTATTTTTTAAAGAGTGTTTTGATCCCCTATCGTTCTTTGCTGCTATTTGAGTAAAGGTTGTGTAGGGGGGGGGAGGCGTTTTCATGTAATTTCCTCTGGAGCTTGGCTAAGCTCACGGTGGCTTGTTCCTGGTCCTTCCTGTACGGCAAAGAGCTGGTTAAGAATTTCCCACTGATACTTGTTTTATTTTTATAAAGTAAATGCAGCTTACTATTTTAATAATACTAGAACCTCTTTTTAGTGTCGGAAATCAGAAAAATCTCCGATTCAATATTTAAAGCCTTTCACATCTGTGTGTGGTCTCCAGTGCTTCGCTTCAGGGCTGTTTCACTGCCGCTTTTCATGAATAGTCATTTGTACAATCGAGCACTTAAAAACTTTCTCTTTCAGTAATGGTGTTAAATCGAAGGGAAGTTCCTCTTAACAAGAAAGAAAACGGTAAATAAGAAACAACAAGAATGGAGTGGGGTGGAGTGATTCTATCGTCTCGTAACTTACATTTTCAACTTTGCCGTTCACTTGAATCATAAAAGCAATAAAAATCGCCTTATTCCCATCCCTCCCATTCATCTGAAGCACGAGATAGCTTACTTTTATTACAATGTTTTTTTTTCTTTTTTGTAGTGACCCGTACTTGTATCTTATCTAAGAATCTCCCTCTCTCAGAGCTGTGGGAAGTACACACCAATACAAAACAGCGGAAATGCTAAAATATCCTTTTTCTACAATTAAACGTCATAAAGTTGTCAACGTCTTTCCCTCTCAGAGCTTGTGTACACCACCAGCCTAGAGGGGAAACGTTACACTGTTCCAATGGAATTGGAGCCATGCCCTCATCAACTGTTGATAAATTTGGCGAAGTCTTTTTTGAATGTTGTGAATCATTCTGTAAAGAATATCTTCTTTAGCTCACAACACACAACACTAACTTTGTTCCGCTAGTTTTGACTTTTTTTATTTGATTTCCAGGACATTTTTTAATTCATCATGTTACGGTTTCAAATCAATTTTAAGATATGATATAAAAAAACATTAAGAGCTGTATTTAGAAGGAGAGCCGAAGACGGATGCTAAAGACATTAGCAGAACAAGTAAGGCATTTGTTTTTACAAGTTTAACGATGTATTACAAATTTGTTGAATATTAATTTTTCTCATTCTTGAAGAAAAATAAAGCAGATTCAATTTGTAGGTCCGAAGACTGCCGAATTTTTCTTTAGAAAATATTAGGGTTTTTTAGAAATAAAGTGAGAAAAATCAAAAGAGAAATTTTTGACTTAATTTCAAAATATTATTGCCTCCTATACAATATTTTAAATATGCTTAAAACATCAAACTCAATCAATGTGTTAAAAATCTGCTAATTTTTAAAGACTGTTTTTCAGTTTACTTTCTCCCAGCGTTTTGCTTCTTTTTCTTATTTTGTTGCCAAAAACATAGCATACAAATCAGCAATGTTGAAAAAAAGATTAATAGTAAAAAAAATTTCTCTCTTTATGTGTACATTTATATTAAAACAGAAGTCGATACATATTTTTTTTTCTAGGAAGGATAGGTAACAAGTAAGTATTTTTAAATTTCAAAATGTCACACCTCAATTAAATTGTAAAACGAAAAAATCTTAAAATAAATTAATTTTTTTTCAATTCTAAAGACAATTTTAAAACCTTGGTTCGCACTAAATGTATAAATAAAACAAGTATATGCCTTCTTGATTGCGACACTCAAAAATTAAGTTTATTTTAATATCTTCATGTTCATGTTAATTCTAAAGCAGTCAATAACATTAAAATTAAAAATTTAGAAGAAATAGGTGGTATACAGCTCTGTATGAATAAGTTTTACTGTACTACCCTTATATTTCTTCCCCTCTCAATTTTTAAATTTAAATTGTATTGACTGCTTAAATTAACTTTAATAATTTGAGTGTTGCAATCAAGAGACCATATACTTATTTTGTTTTAGTGCGAACCAAGCTTTTAGAAATAGTCATTAGAATTGAAAATATTTTCTATTTTATTACAGCTCTCAAACTTGATTTTTGTTTTGGTACTTTTGATGTATGTCCTCATATATATACTAGTTGATGATCGAGTAACGCGCGTGTTTCAACACTGAAACTCGTGCCACGGCATGATAATTTGATAATGTGTTTTGGTAATGTTTAACATGCAGGGAAAGGCTTTATCATGACAAAGTTGAACTCGGTCCAGTCACTTAACTGTTTTATTGGTAAGACTCATTTCAGGAGAATGAAGAAACGAAAAAGCCGTCAACTATGAACGCCATCTACTGGAGTTTAGGGTTTATCCACTGGAGTTTAGGTCAAACTTTCAAATATCAAAACATATCAAAAACAGGCAATGGCTTTGTTCAAATGTAGAAGCAGTTTTTACCTGTCATACCTTGACGGGCGATTTTCTATTTTTTTTATTAAATGCAAATAACCTGGAAAGAAGAGCAATTTTTAAAGTAAAAAAAAGTTTAATAACAAGAGTTTTGATATTAAGCGCATTATTAAATATTTTCCAGATACATACTATAATAAAATAATGCAAAAAAAGAATGTTATTAAACCAAGGGCGCCACGATGAGAGGTCACGAAGGTCGCTGTGATCTCCCGAAAAAATAATTTTTCTGCAAATTTTGTCCGAGGATTCGGAAAATTTCGACACATAATTGCAAAATTGCAATTTTAAAATGTCCGAATGTCCCTTTTCATTAGATTTACGTATTGGTGCAGACGTATTAGAAATGCCATTCGGCAAATTCAGAATTTTCCCTCTCCCAAAAATTTAACTTCGGAGTGTCCCTGCATAAAAAATTAGTTTTACTTGTCGAATAGCACCCTTTCAAATTCTGTCATCTCATATCTAGCGTTTTATTTAATTTTATTCTAATAAAAAATATAAATACAAATACAAATACAAAAGTGACGACCAGCAACAGGCTCTGGGCCCAGCTAGACTGGTCCTAGTCAATTTACAATCCCCAGTGAAGATCAATGGCCCTCTTAAAACTGTCTACTCCTTTGCTCATTACCACCTCTTCCGGTAAGCTGTTCCAAGGTTCCACTACCCTGCTAAAATAATAATTTTTCCTAATATCCATGTTAGCCTGAGATTTAAATAGCTTAAAACAATGACCCCTTGTCCTGTTTTCAGTGCTAAACTTTAGCCCCGTAACATCTTTCGTTTTAATAAATTTAAACAGCTGAATCATGTCCCTTCGGTCTCTTCTTTGCTCAAGACTGTACATTTTTAGCCTTCTAAGCCTGGAATCATAATCTAAGTGGGAAAGTCCACTTATTAGCCTTGTAGCCCGCCTTTGAACCCTTTCCAATACATTAATGTCTTTCTTAAGATAAGGAGACCAAATAGATACAGGAAAAAACAAACAAAACTATTAATAGTTGAAACAAATTGAGCAATTTGTAATAAAAAATATAATAGATTAAACAATATTAGCGAAGCACAAAATTTGAAGAAAAAAAAGATTAGCAAGCACAGCACATATCAGGGAAAGAACGTCACATGGGTAACTGGTATGTTTTATTACTAGGATAACTTGAAGCGTAAAATCTCGAAAAATTCTCAAGTAATGGTCTCAGTAATACTAACAGGTAATATCTCTCATCCAAACATAGAGCAATAAGCCATGTTGTATTTTGCGTTGACAACTTCTTTGTTTTAGCGGAGTGTTGTATATAATTTCAAATTGCATCACTGTCTTCCTGACGACAAAACCCATTCAAAACTGAATAAAATGCTAACTTTAATTGTTGTAAACCATTCCGTGAACATTCATGTAAAATTATTACAATGTTTAACTTTTTTTTTATTGAACTAAGCTTATTATAATCTTACTCTTCTGTTCTGAAAAAGCCGCCTTGTAGCTTGTAGTCCTGATATACTGAATATAAAAAGCTTTTTTCTCATTATTATAAAAAGCAGGAATTCTGATATAGAGCTGAAGGCGTACAAAAAATAATCTATCTATTTAAGCATCTAATTAAAAGTCGAAGTCATTTTATGTTCGACGTTCAACAGATTCCTTACAGATCAGCAGAAATTATTGATATATGTTCTTAATACTATTTAAAACATGTCATTTGCTGGGTTATTCAAATTTGAGCGTGTTGTAGCATAAATTTAAAAAAGAAGTTTAATCTTCAGTTTGTTTTATTTAACTTCTGTCGAAAAATTATTTATTTCGGTAAAATATGTGATGCAAAAATTCTCTTTGAAAATGTTGCACATTGATAGGAGTTACGGTTCATACATCGTGAGCACATATATTGTAAACTTCTGCTTTTGCCACGAGTTCATTGCAAATTAAAACTTAAAGAGCATGCTAATTCAACTTTTTTTTTCATGTTATATCAATTTATTTTGGATACATAAGTAATAATACCATGTATATAGGAACCTTTTCCCGGGTTGTGCGCAGAGCGTAAGTAATATGGGACATCATTGCACCTTGCCGGTCATTTAGGGGGTTTGCATTGAAAGTCAAATGGTCAAGAAGTCTTAACAGAGGCGGACTTGATCTATTAAATGAGAATAAAGGAAAAAAAAATGATAATTTTAAAATCTTTGATACCTATACCTTTAACATTTTTTTCTTCATTTTGTTCAAAATGCTTTTTAATCATGTTTTAAATTTAGTTGTAAACTTTAAAATGGTTCCAAAAAGAAAAAAAAAGGAGGGAGAGAAACATTGCTTTTCTGGAAATATGTTTTCCCTCTCATGTTTAATCATTTGAAAGGGACGTAACATCAAATGAATTAATTTTCTTTTGGCATTTAATGTTAGGCATATAATGATATAATTAATAAAAGTTTGTAAATTGTAATCGCAAAACTACAAAATTAGTATTGCAATGCGTATTTACGGTTTTTACTCGCATTAGAATGCACTTTTTTTCAGATTCCCTGTAGTACCCCCCCCCCCCCCCCCCAAGTGCCGGTTGATTTGACAGTTACCAGGGCCGATTTTCCTTCCCAGTCCGCCCCTGCTGGAAAAACAATTTTAAGAAAAATTCTGAAATCAGGAAATACAAAGTGGAAAAATAATTTAAATTGTACATTTAATCTTGTTAATTTTTAGTTCTAAAAATATTTTAGTAAAACACAGAGCACATTTAGAAGATTGTTTCAATCACTAATAAGCAAATATTTTTGCATATACGAAACTACACCCTGTCCCAAAAATATCGGCACAAGCAGGGCCCGACTATGATTTTTGAAGACACTGGGCACGAAATTTATTTGGTGCCCCCCCCCCTCTCTGTCCGCTAATTCTATGATAAAGATATTTCGATACTTTGTGTAAACACAGCCACGTGCTAAATTGGTGGCACCTTTTATTACAGTATATTACACAATACATTATAAAAGTATAAGTAATGTAGCATACAATAATTATCTATTATAATATTAGATGTTTTCAAGCTTTGCCCCAAATGTTAAAATTATCTATGTAACTTTTAAAAAGCAAAAGTGTGATATGCAACGAGTCCAACATAAGCTTTACCTACAGAATTGGTGTCCCCAAACGTTTGTGCCCTGAGCCTGTGCGCCATGTGCACATGCCTTAATCCGGCCCTGGGCACAAGTAATTGATGATTGCATGCAATTCACAGTAAAAAAACTAATGAAGAGATTCTTAGGTGAAGAGTCAGGGTAATTTATTAGAAAAAACATCATGTGATGCAGTGAAAGAAGCAAAGGGATGTATATGGCAGAATTAAAAATTTTGAGATAATCAGTACAAATGGTAGGTGAAGCTCTCCTCTGTCGTAGTGCAAGAGATAGTACTAGTAGCCCTGGTAGGTGCTTTTATATAGCCTGATTTATAAAAGCTTTTCAATGAAAGCTTACCTAGGACTTTATCTTTAAATGTATGAAACTCTAAACTTTAAAATGTCCACTTAAATCCCTTAGCTTCTCACTGCCTCATGTGTTGAATTAATTTAGAAAAATAGAAAGTAGGGTGTCCCATAGTTGTGGACACTTTTTAATTTATACATTATATTTAAGGCTGAGAAACACAATTACAAATGTTAATATGAAATTGTGATTCTGTTACCCCTTATTACTTCAAAACGTGGTTTTCCATCGAAAGTATCAAGTTTTGCATTATCTATGAAGGATTTCATAATGGTTCCTATCCTACCATGTTTGGGGGCAGATTCAACTGAAACATTTTTTGAACGTTTTCCCCTTTTCCATCGAATGCTTCGATCAAAAGCAGTGACTCTGGCTTCAACTGAAGCGCTTTGAACGTTTTTAACCATGTGACACATCCGGTGGTTGGATTCGAATGATTATGAAGATTTGACTGTTTATTTGTTTATCTTGCAGCAATGGCAGATGAAGTAGCAGCCAAAAATCGCTATCGCCGATGACAAATATTTTGTTATCTTCTCATCCGCAGTCAATTGCAGGTGAGTGTTACATTTTTAATACAAATAAATAGTTTTTGAATTCTGTAACGATGATTGCTGCTTAAAACTAAGTTTTTATCTAGTTTGAATGTTCATCCTTTTTCCAAACTTTAAAACATCGCGACAAGCTTTTTAAAATTAAATTAAAATTTGTGAAGAAAATATTTTATAAAAGTGCCTCTACTTACGAAGTAATTGTTACATATGACAGCACTGAGTATTGATTGTTTTATTGTTAATGAATATATCTACTTCTGAAAATTCTTTTACTGCCTTCATCTAAGGTTAATGTAAAGATATTGCTTATTACTTAAAATACTACTTTTTTTAATTCCTTTTAATTTCTATGAATAACAACTATGTCAGAAAATTGCTTCCTGTAATTGATTAGATTTCAATAAACAAATTGAAGCATCTAGATTTAATAAACTACTTGGGTTTTCAAGAAAACAATTTTATATATTGATCCTCCCACTTCCCCTCTTCGAAGCTTTTAAATGCTTGTTATCTGTATAAATGAGTATAATACATAATTTTTAAGGAAATAAATAAAAAACTATTATTCTTCATTAAAAAACACATTATTTTGAGAACGTTGAATCATATTAGGAACAAGATGGAAGAATTGAAAAGCATAATAATAGATGAGAGGTTGGATATTATTGGAGTTACCGAGACATGGGTTACCGAAAGTGATGATGATTTATTATCTATTGCTGGGTTTAATTTGTTTAGACAAGATAGAATAGGTAAAACAGGTGGTGGGGTTTTATTTTATGTCAGAGACACTTTAACTTGCAATGCATTGCTAATTAATGATAAACCTAATGAGATTGATATGATTTGGCTGGAGTTGATGAGCAATAAGGACAAAAAACTACATTTAGGGAACATTTATAGGCCACCCAAATTAAGCCAGGGTCAAGATGAACAGGTGTTTAGTATTATTAGTGAGATTTCAAGCAAAGGGTCAGTCATTATAATGGGAGATTTGTTTTGGGGATTGCTCAATTTACCAGTTTTAATAGCTTTTATGTGAGATACTGTTAAATCACTCAAGATTTCTGACGCTCTTTTAGCTACTGTTACTTTCTCTTTGCCCAGGACATTTTCCCATGACTTTAAACAAATCCCTATGACTTTGAATGAAAATCTCAATTTTCCATGACTTTTCCCAGGTCTGAAATTTGCTTATTTTTTCCCCCATAACTTTCCAGGATTTCCATGACCCGTACGAACCCTGGTTTATGACGTCACATCTGATAATTTACTCAATAAAAAGCTCATGTGTTACCTGGGGTGTGCACAGCGGGGAGAAGGGACACCCGGGCCAGATATTTTCAAAACTAGGCTCAGAATATAGAAGTACACAATATGGAGGGGATCCCTGAAAAGTCATTTTGCGGTGGGCACGGGCAGATTTATGGGGGGGCAGAGGGGGGCAATGTCCCCCCTCCGTTTTGGGAGGACTTTATGTAGTAACAACACATCTTCCAAAAATTAAAAAAAAATATATTATTTTTTCTTTTTTGAACAGTTTATGTTGGGAGGGCATGGGTAGATTTATAGGGGGGCATAGGGGCAATGCCCCCCAGTTTTGGGAAGACTTTATATAGTAACAACACATCTTCCAAAATTTTAATACAAAAAAATCATGACTTTTTCTTTTTTGAACAGTTCAATGAAAATGAAGAGAACAGCGAATGTCCTTTTCTGATAGGAGAAAAGAAAAGGGGGAAGAAAAAAAACGAACATTAAATACAAATAGCACAGCTGTCACTGGGGTGCTGAAAATGTGTCTAAATTCACTATTTTGAACTGAAAATCACTTGGGCAAGTATATGAATGAAAATATAGGCTAAACAAGCTATACATTAAGCTGCAAAACTTACAATAATTGACGATTATTTTAA
Source organism: Uloborus diversus (assembly GCF_026930045.1). NCBI lineage: Eukaryota > Metazoa > Arthropoda > Arachnida > Araneae > Uloboridae > Uloborus > Uloborus diversus. The sequence continues at coordinate 63,705,842 of NC_072734.1, read as the reverse complement.
CAAATTAGAACCTAAAGCAAAGGGGACCCCCCCCCCCCATTCGCGCTAACAGAACGATGTACTCGTTATGATTTGTGTCCGCATTTCAAGTATATTTGTGCATAATATTTATGTTCTTAGTAAATTAATTGGCCTTTTGAGAAATTCTAAAAAATAGTTTTTTTTTTCCTTCTCAGAGAAAATAAATACTATCGCAAACTGAATAAATTTCAGTTATCTGAGTGTTCTGATTAAAAGAATCTTTTTACTTAGAGGGAGAGTACAATTTTACTTACTTTATAAATACTGTTTAAAAAGTAAGGTAAGTCATAATCATCGAAGTCTAAATGAGTCAGTCTTTGTCATTATTGAAATCTAAAAACCTGAGTCATCAAAAGTAAAAGTTTTGGAAAAATTTACTAAAATTTTATAAAAGTCTATAAAAACCTAACAAAGATTGGTAAAATCGTAAAAATCCTTTAACCGTAAAAACTGACGAATTTTCGTAAAAATTACAAAAAAAATCAAGCAAAAATTTACAGGTAAGAGTGAATTACAAACAGGGCCGAATTTGCCTATAAGATAAACAAGCCATTGCTTAGGGCCTCTGCTTTGAAGTGGGTCCCTAACTCTCAAAAAAAAAAATTAATGATTTGTTCCTTAAAAAATGGAAATTGATTAAAAAACCTAATTTCATTTTTAAGTGCTTGAAAACCTTGAACGTGTGGCTACATAACTTAAATTTTAAAATTTCTAACAAATGGTAGAGGGGGAGGAATGCCAAAATATGTCAAATTCAGCTCCTTGCCACATCCTTTTTTTAAAAATGTAAAACGTTTGTAACATATTATTTGAAATAAATTTTTGTGACTCACATGTTTCATATCTTGCTATTTATTATGCAGTATTTTGGAAATTCTTTTGTATTGATTGCTTTTACCTTACTTCTTCTGCATATTGTCTACCTGTTTAGCACGGAAAAAATTACACACTACTTCTATTTCTTTTCGTTTTCTGCCTCACTTGCAACTGAAAAAAAGTTGTTGTTATGAGAAATCTATGTTTTCTTTTTTCTCTTAAATTTAAAATAGATATTTCTCACAAAATTAGAACAAGACTGTAAAAATTTACAATCAAGTACTAAAATATCAGAGACGGGATAGTACAAATGAAGTGCGTTAAATAATTTTATTTATTCTAGAATCCTTGAAAATAATTAGATAAGTCTTTGAAAATCCTAAGCGAAGTGGGCTCCAATTACTTCTACTGCAAATTGTTAATCTGTTTAGCCAGGAAAAAAAATGATACACTACCTCTATTCTTTTTTGTTTTTGTTTTTTTTGTTTTCTGCACTACTTATAATTAAAAAAAGGTTGTTGTAAGGAGAAATCTATAGTTTATTTTTTCTTTCAAACATAAAATGGCTGTTTCTTACAAAGTTTGAACAATACTGTACAACTGTAAAATCTAGTTATCGATTTTTATGTCTATCCAATTAACCTTTATAAGGCTTCAAAATGCAGAATTTTCTATCCATTTTACAAAATTTCCTCCGGGGGAGAAACCCCCAGCCCCCTAAAATTGGAGATATTCTATTTCCCACTTAAAAGGGAGCCCTGCGTCACTCTCTTGATACCAGCTCCCTCTCTTAAGGTCAATTCAAAAAAGATAGCATGAAAAGACACATTAATGAAAACGACACACAAAAAAGTAAAGCATGGACTTATGCATCACTAGAAACAGACAAAAACATGGGAGTGGGGGCAATAAAAATGTTGCTAAAAAAAAAAGAAATCCTGCCCCCCCAGGAACTAAGTCTTAAATCCGCCTATGGCGGTGGGCCCCAAAATCTCTGTGCATGGCCCTGTGTGTTACATATTTTTGATATAATGCATTGATACTCTTATCTTTCTTTTGTAATTTAGGTCTGTAACATTAATTGCAAATAATTGGAGTTGATGAAAGATGGCCCAGTGTTGTACCTACGATTCTTACATTTGATCTCTAGATATGAGTGCAAAGGAAACCAGGGGCGTAGCTAAGGGGGGGGGGGTTTGGGGACAAACCCCCCCCCCCCCCGAAAAGTTAGTCTCAAAAAAAAAGAGAAAAAGAAGAGAGAAGAGAAAGCAAAAAAAAAGAAGAAAAGGAAAAAAATTCCAAGCGATTATATATATATATATATATATATATATATATATATATATATACATATATATATATATATATATATATATATATATATATATATATATATATATATATATATATATATATATATATATATATATATACAGTCAAACCTCGTTATCGCGACACCCGGATTTCACGACACTCCGGATGTCACGTCACTTTTTCAAAGTCCCGAACCTATGCCACATAATTTTAACGTTAAGTAGCTCCGGATTTTACGACAGTCTTTTTGGTGCACCTCCGGTTACGGCGACACTTCGAACAGCGCCGACTGGATCAAATATTTCTTTGCAATTGTTAAATTTTCTGTAAAATAATGAAAACATCAGGAAATGTTTGTTGTAGGAACTTCGGACTCTGCAAGAGGTTTGACCAGGCATGACACCTCAAGAATGGTGGGGGGCGAGTAGATAAGTTCTGAAAGGTACAGGTTTCATACTTTGACAAGAGGGACAATAGAAAGGAATTCAAAGCAGGTGGAGAGTCTTGAATTAGTTTCTTTCTTGCTGATACTTTCGTGGAAAAGAGGAGTGTTAAAAATGCTATTGAAAAGTTATTTAGTTAGAAAAGTTTTTAGTTACACAAAAAATAATAATAATAAGTGAAGATTTTTTTAAGAAAAAAATATTTTTGTTATATCTACCAATAATTCAAATTTACATTAGTTAAATCTAATTTAAAATGTATATATAGATACTACTATTTTTTTCATTAAATCTAATTTTAATGTTAACTAATGTTTAATTATGAATTTTTAAATATTCCGGTTATGACGTCGCTCCGGCTACGACGACACTTTGTTGACAGTCCCAAAGGTGTCGTGATAACGAGGTTCGACTGTATATATATATATGAGAAGTAACCCCCCCGAAAGTCGGGTTTAGCTACGCCACTGAAGGAAACTAATAATTCTGCATTTGTGCAAGCAAATAATGTTACAAATTGTGTAGCATAAATCTTCAATAAATGAGTTTATACTTGTAATAAATGTTTTGTTTTATTGAAAATAATGTTAACTATACACAATTGATGAGTTTCTATAATTTTGATAAATTTAAAATTAATGGCAGTTATTCTTTAATGAAACATTATACAGCTAATTACAGGAACTGTGTTTTTTTTTTTTTTTTTGAAGAAGAGAAGAAGAGGGAGGGGGAGGAGTGAAGACTGATTTTAAAAAAATATTTAAAAAAAAAAAATTGCTAATTTGCACTTGTTTTATGTATTTTGAATATTTATTTGTTGAATAAAGTTCAAAAGAAAAAGAAAATTTATTATCAATAATGTTATTTACAAAAAAGCAGGAAGTATTTTAAGTTTTGTCACACTTGGTTATTGATTGAATCTCTCTCTCTCTCAATTACACTGCTAAAGTAAAATTTAAAAAATGACTGCAGGGGTCCCTGCAAAATACCATGTCAATAAAAATGCAAAAAGTTTTTTTCTGGGGTGCTGGAAAATATGGATTTCAAACAAAAATTTATATATCAGGGAGGAAACTAAAAATTTCCAATATCAAGCAGTCAGATATTTAGTCCACAAAGCAGTCAAACGTGTTTTCGGAAAACAAAGCTACCAGAGGGTTTCACACGTTTTTATTTAAAATAAACAAACAAAAAGAAAGTTTCCAAACAGGGGGAGAGAAGGAGTCCTTAAACCTAATTGCATTCTTTCAGGTAGCCTAAAAAAGTGTTTTCAGAAGTTCAATATTGGAAAACTTCCGGAGCAGAGTCTCTTAAGTCTAAACCATATCCTAATGTCATCAAATATGACTAACAACCAGAGTTTGATTTTTTTTTTCTTTTTTAATCCAAAAAATTGGATTTTTAATTTAAATTATGTTTTTGCTATTTATTTATTTTTTTAATCTTCAAAAATTTGAAGACATTAATTATTTTACATTTGAAATAGTGAGAAGCAAAGAGATGTAGGTAAGTGTACATTTTCAAGTTTTGAGTAAAACGCGTTTAAAGATGCAGTCCTAGGTAGGCTTTCACTGAAACCTTTTTTAAGTCATCCTGTATAACAGAACTTACCAGGACCACTAGTACTGTTTCTTGTCCCAAAACAGAGGAGAGGTTCACTACCATTTGTACTGGTTATCTCCAAATTTTTAATTTTGCCATTTGCATCCCTTTGCTTCTCACTGCCTCAGTTATAAACATAATGTATTTCAAACAACAGATGAATAAAAACTTTTTAGTTATTTTCATTTCATGCCAGCAGCTATTTTTTAAGGTATAAGTAGATTAGTTTTAAATCAAATACATGATTCAAATAACATTTAACTTTCATCATGATTTATATCAGGCTGACTTAAATCAATGAACCTTGCTTACAGTGACGTAGTGTATTTCGCAATTCTTTTCCAAAAATACTCTGGGGGATAGTCCCAAACCGGATTGCATCCCTAAGATCATCAAAGATAGTCTTGCAATTCCGATTTTAGGACTTCAATTTGTAGTTTTTTAAATTAGATGACCTCCCCCTCCCAACTCCCACCTCATTGAAGATTGTTAAAAATTGTGGTTTTGGAATTGAAAAATTTTCCCTGGAGAGAGTTCCTGAACTCCATCCCTACTACTAAGGTAACCTAAAGTCACACTTTTGAGACTTCAATCTTGAAAAATTTCTAGGGGAGTACCCCCTCCCCCCTCTTGCACAATCGAAAATTGTTTAAAATTGCATTTTTGAAACTTCAATTTCAAAAAAGTGCCAGGGGATATGTCATTGAACTCCGTCCCCACTAACCTTGCTGAACATGATCTAAAATCAGGTTTTTGATCATTCATTTTTGAGACTGGCCAAAAAAGCACATCGGACATCCAACCCCCCCCCCCTTTTTTTTTTGAAATACCATTAACCCCTTAAGGATGTTATTATAAACGGTCATAAAATAACCTATTTTTCAAAATATGTATTCTTTTTTGACTAGTAATGGAGTTCTGTTTTGCTTGAATTTTAAAAAAATTAATCTTTTAGGAGAGGCAAACATTCAGGATTCAGGGTTATTGAGACTGAATGTTGGTTTTCCAGTCTACAAAGAAAATTTAAAAGTATGTGTTTTAAACACTAAAACAGAGAATTGTGTTATACTTACACATAATTTTATTAAACATTAGTATTTTTTTCTTGTATGATAAATTTCAAAGCATGTGATGCAGAGACCAACTTCACAATCTGGACAGTAGTACCGAGTTTCCTTCCTACATCTCTTATTGTTTGCATCTCTTCTGGAACAACAAACTTTACATTCTCTACATGGCTGTCTTTTCCTATCAGTGGAAGGTATCTGTCTAAGAAAGTGTCTCCCGACCAAACGATTAAGATTATCCTCCGAGCTTCTTCGGCCTCTTTTTGGAATGGGATCTGATGTCCAATACTGTTCAATAAGTTCATCTGCTAAAGATAATCGAAACATCAAATAGGATTTTCTACCCCTTTGTTTTTTGTAAAGAAAGGAGTTTTAAACAGTTTGATCCAATAAATGAAAATAAAATTTCTTGCAATAATTCTTTCCTCCTTTTTGAACAACAAAGTAATCTCCAAGATATTGGTCTATAATTTTGTACTGCTCCCATGTTTTTATCATTATAACTGACAACTGTAGGCTTTTTGATAAATTTTTTCTCTCATGGGAAGATCCTAAATTTTTCAGCGAAAAAATTATAACACATTTAATTGCTTGTTCCCCTCTAAATTGCTTGATGTATACTTAAATGCTTGTTGCTTAACTTCAGGAAAAAAACTGCAAAGAAATTTAGAACGATAATTCTGAATTTGGCGTCCCTTTAGCCTGGCGCCCATGTGCGGGACACGCGTTGCACGCCCGCTTAATCCGGGCCTGAGGCGCACATAGACAAAAACAGCTTATTTAATTCATTAAATCGTTTATTTATATCCATCAGATAAAGACTTATCATGGCTGAACTCAAAACACAAACCTTGCTTAGTTTTTGAAAATATCTTTTTAATTTTGCTTCTTAGTCTTTGTTCTCAAATTTCAGCCTAAATTCCATTTTGGGTCAATCCATACAGATTCATGAGTTGGCTGTGCTTGACCATTTTTAATGTTTTTGAAGCTCATATCCCTAAAAGCTGCACATGAAAAATGTTTGAAACCACTTTTATTTTTCCTCTAATCTTGACCTTTGATTTCATTAGATGTCATTAAAAGTTGTTTTTGTAGTCAAAAAAAAAAAAGACTTTTCACCTTTAAATTTTGGCCCAGATCTATTTGAATTACATTCATGAGTTAGTTTTACATTTTGGTGTTAGAAGTACTTAAAATAATAGTCTCATATGCTAAGTATACTGCCGTGTGCAGGTAAAGGGTGGTAACTGCAAATTTTTCATTTTTCATTGTTTTACATTTTTGTCTTCTATTGTACATTCTTTATTATACAAGCTCGCTTATTTGGTTTTCACTGAAAAAAAGGCGCGAGAAAGACGTCTAATTCCAACATTTCCCTATTGTTAGTACTGAATCCAAAACCCGTTTCTTGAAATATCTCGAAAACTCATTTCTGCAGATACTGCTGTTTACCTGCACATGGCAGTATATAGCTGTAATTTGATAATTAAAATAATGGCACAAGGCTTTAATTCAAGGTCAAATGTAAAATTTTTACTCATTTCAAAGGGAGGGTAGTACTTTTTTAGGGATAACTTGCTTGGAAGGCATAAACACAAAATCTAATCACACGAATAACTTTAATGAACAAATCTAACTGTCAATGCATGTGCAAGTAGTTTAACCCGTAACAGGGGAGGTGAAAAAGTAGGACGTAACAGAAGACGTGAGGTCTCAGAGACTGCTCTATTTAAAATTTTCTATAAAACTGTGTGTATAAGATACATTCCTGTAATTTGCCTTACATGTTCTTTGAGCTTTTATTAGCAAGGGAAAAAAATATTTTTGAATTTTTAATCGAAATACACCTTTTCCGGGGACATTTTGCTAGAGTCTTACGTTTTTTCTAGAAAAATCACATGCTGCAGTAAATAACGTAGTACTCGCAATAAAAATGAATCTGTTATTTATTAATGATTTCATTTTAGTAATTAAACACACAAAGAACATTTTAACACCGGAAAATTGATTATATCACCTTACTGAAAAATTTTGACATCACCTAAACTATTAGTATGTTGCGTCGTATTTCCAGAAATAATTAAGCTCTCATTGTCCCTTTAACATTCATTGCGTACCTTTTAAGAACATTTTAAACAAATAGCAACCTTATTTCAAACAGTTTACATCTCTTCCGCATAACGTGGATCATATAAATAAATCCATATTAGCGGTGCAAACGTTAAAAGCCGTGTCTACTACTGCCGAAAGTTGTAACACTGAAAGGAAGGTGAGGTCTCACAGACCGCTCCTAAAGAATGAGATGAAATTTAAACCAGATGCACATGCCAAAAGATACTGATAAGCAAGGGGATGTTCAAGGTCACAAAACGAAAAGCTATTGGGAAAAACTATTCAATCGGACTGAAAAGCGGCGGTCTATGAGATCTCACCTCCCCTGTTATGGGTTAATATATTACTCAAATTATTATAAAATTAGAGTATTTAAATAACATCCAGTTTTTACTGGTTGTCATTAAAAAAAAAATGTTGGGGATTGACAAATTGGCTCAGTAAAGGAAAGAAAGAATAAATAATCCTTAGTAACATTCCATCTGTTCAAATAAGCCAATTTATTAATCTAAACCCCTTCTCGATTTGTTTCGTTCAATTCCCAATCGGTTTGTATGTGTATGCTTTTTATTTATTTATTTTTTTAAAAGTAGCGAAGTAGTGACTATACTTTTTAAAAGTAGTATGTAGCTGCTACATTTTGAAAAAAGTAGTTGAAGTTGTAGTTAACTACATTTGGAATAAAGTAGTTGTAGTTGTAGTTAACTACATTTGGAATAAAGTAGTTGTAATTGTAGTTCGCTACAAAAGAAAAGTAGTTTTTCCAACCACTGGTTTTTACTATGTACTGAATACTCTTTTTCGTTAAAAACAAATGTTCGTAATATACATTTAGGCGGCCTTCAGTAAGGTAAATTATGATAAAGAATCGTAGACGTTCCTAACTAATGTTTAAAAGTTTAATTGCTCGATATACAAACAAACGTCGCATTTTCTTCCAAAATGAAAAACTTTTTGTCACTGGATCTAAACGAGTTGTTTTTTAATACTCCACCTTTTTCCTACGGAGAACGTTTTATTTCTTTTTCTTTTTTTTTTCATCACTAAATTAAAATTGGCAGCCTTCCCAGGCGACGACCTTGACATGTTTCTTGTTCCCTACGAACGACCGGCAGCTGTTAGGGCCTTAGAAGCTCCTGGACAGTTATGCTACAAAATTATCTTATGGGCCAATGAATTTACCGACATACAGAAAAATATCTTATTACAATATGAGTCTGTAGAGGTTTTTTTTATTTTTTTCATTTTGCAGCTATTAATTTTCTTGCAGCGATTTTCTTGTAAGTTGATGAGAAATGTGCAGGAATATTATAATATTGCCAAAGATATTTACATATTTTTCTTTTTAAAGGAAGAAAAAAAAAAGGAGGAAATTTTTTTTCTGATATTCTGTTGTAAAATTCAATGCGGCCCAAACAGAGGCGGCCTACCGGGCAAATACCCAGCTGCCTGCCGGCCCCATCCGCCCCTGGAAAATTACCGACTCTGTCTCTTGAAATTTTAAACCTTCGACTTTGACTCCTTTACCAAACGAGCTGATGTGTGCATCACATGACTTCCTTTTACTCCAATTTAATGTCATTTCCCCATTATTCGCTATTTTAATGTGATTCAATATTTATTCTCTAAATATCACCAACAATGGCCAAATTGAAACCAAAAAAAAAAAAAAAACTCCGCCAAATTTGTCGCCAAGTTGGCGACAAAACTTGGCGACCAAAAGACTGGCGATATATCGCCAAGTGTCCGACAAATTATAACGCCACTTGAGTTTACATCGAAATTAACAATGATTTCCCCCCAAAAAGGTGCAAAAGACCCCCTTAGGAACATCCGAAAGCAACCAAAAGGGGAGGTGCACAACTAGACCCCACTACGAGTCTATGTACCAAATTTCAACTTTCTAGGGCATACCATTTTTGAGTTATGCGAGATACATACGCACATACGCACATACGCACATACGCACATACACACATACGCACATACATACAGACGTCACGAGAAAAGTCGTTGTAATTACCTCGGTGATGGTCAAAATGGATATTTCGCGTGTCTATACATTCTTAGGCACTTTTCCGCATGTGGTCGAATCGAAAAAAAAACTCAACATTCATTTGGGGGTGAGCAAAATGGAAATTAAGGGCGATTTTTGAGTGAAAATTTTTTCGCGAATACAATACTTCCTTTTTTGTAAAAGGAAGTAAAAACCAGTCCAACTATAGCTTGACCACGAAAAAAAGGCGGATGACCTTGATGCAAAAACATCATTTGTAATAGGTTGTTAGTTATTATTCTGGAATAGATAGAATTAGGGAGACCATGCCTCTTACTATTCGGTGCTTTCTGGCAGATTCTACCTATTACAAATGATGTTTCGCTTCAAGGTCAGTAGCCTTCTTTTCATGGTCAAGCTTTACTAACTGCAACCTGTAAATATTGAATTTTTTTTTCCAACCACATTTTTGTATGTACAGTGAAGCACCGTTTATACGTATTTGAAGGGACTGTATGAAAAAAGCATAAAAATGAAAAAATGTATAATTGGTATAAGTTAATGTATATTAGACTCTCCAGAGACCAATTTAAAAACGTATAAAAAATCCGTATAAACGGTGCTTCAGTGTATTATGTTATTCCACATAGACTAAATGAAATTACTGGACAATCTCATTGCAAAACATGTCACTTAATTTTGCAATGCATTGATGATAAGAACTGAACTACAGTGACAAAGTTAAGCAACAAATTGAATCCTGAAACCTGATATTACTGCTAATATGTTTTCACAAAATCATTTTGACCCTTTGCTTTATTTATAGTCATTAGGAAGGCTAATCTAACAGGAAATTGTTTACATTTGAGTTTATAAGGCACACTACTATCAGATGAAATAAGTGTGGTATCCAATGTATGACATAAATATTAGTGTTATATAATTATCACTATTTTTTTTCGCTACAATAACATTTTTTTTCAGTTTCATAATTATCAGTCTTAGGTCAACTCTTTTTCTCCAGTAAAGTGCATGATTAATCCATAAACATGTTCGGAAACACTTGCGGAATTCTTTCGATTTGAAGTACACGGTGTGCATTTATGCACCTTAGTCTATCGGCAGCATTTCTGATTGATCTGCGTTTGGATCTTTCATCTAAAGACTCATAAATTATATTCAAGTGCTCAGAAGCCCAGTGGCTCAGTGGTAGCGCTTCCACGGTTAAGGCTCCGGTTCAATCTCCAGGTGGGGCATGATTGATTCAGCCATTCATCCCTTCTGTTAGTTGATAAAATGAGTACGAAGCATGCTTGGGAACTAAATCCTAAGGGTTCAACGTTAGGATGACCTCTTAACCGGAACATCTGCCTAGCACCCCCGAGCCCTTGATCAGAAGGAGTGAGATGGGTACGGTAGGCCTTGGCACTCATAAGCTGTCGTGCCACTGGGTTTGGTTCTTTGACTCTTAGAACACTCATTCTAATATTATTTTACTAAATCACTGCTTTCAGAGCATGCCAGAAGTTGCTTGCTCTTTGCAACTGTTACATTTTAAAACATATACACACACATATTTTGACACTGAACATAGGAGTGAACATGAAATGTTTTTAAACTGCTTAGTCTTTACAGTGTGTAAACATTGTTGGGTTTTTTTCACTGCAATCTCTTTTGCATTCAGTAAAGAAAAGGAAACAAAGATTATATTATGTTTGTAATTAACTGACTTCAAAAAAGAGGCAGTTATCAGTTCATCCGGTATGTATGTTTTTTTTTGTCACTTACAGTGCCTCACCTAGTGACCATATTTGATCTTTAGAAAAAAGTTATGGTCAAAAATCAGTAAATTTCTTGCAATTTCCCTATTAAATGATTAAATATAAAGCCCTTTGTTTCAAAAATTTGGTGCATACAACAATATTATAAATAGTAATTGTGGGGATAATTTTCAATGAAGGCTTCTCTGAAGCAAGCATCAAGTTTCCTCAGTGTCATTGCTCTATAGTGAGGGGTAAACCTAACCTGGAAGTGAAGTAATACAGTGATTAGGATATGCTTAGCCTTCACAGTGCTAGCTAACACAGTTTGCCTCAACTATATATATATATATATATATATATATATAATAGTATATTTATCGTTATCATCATGCCAATACACTGTAACAAATTTCGGAAACGTTTCTAGATATATCGGAAACGTTTCCGAAATAGTAGGAATCCTTCATCCAATAGCGAACACCTCAATATTCAGAAAGCTTTTTGTTATTTCAAGATATCTAGAAGCGGAAGTGATGATGCAACACTTCGAAACCAATTTCATCCTTCCAACACAGGCGCCAATGAGTCGGAAATAACGAGAACTTCTTTTTTTCTTATCTATGGTTGCTGCAGTCAGCAACTGTTTAGCATTGGATTGCTTGTTATTTCATGTCTAGAGAGTAGTAAAATGTGTCGAAACTAATTTTACGCCTTTGCATTTTGGACTGCCCTTGATTTTTTAGACGATGTACGCAGCTATTAAGTTAGTTAATAACCATTGGCTTCTTTACAATTTCCAATGCGACCATAATTAGATATATATTGTGTGTTCAAGCGTGAATAGTTTCAACACCCGTGTTTATACTTAATGAAACGAAACCCTTTGGATTACTTATTCAGTTGTAATGGAGGTACTTAGATTTTCTTCTGCTCATGTTCACTTGTAAGTATTAATGAATATTTTAAAACATGTTGTTATATACATTTATATTTTTGTTGATTTGCATTTGATGAGGCTCCAATTGTAACTGTTTTTGGGTTTATCGAATTAATTTAAAGTTATCCTACATGCCTATGTGCGCGGTGTACTATTTGTTGTAACCAACTGAAACTGATTAATTACGCAAAAGAAGTAAGATTTATATTTGAGAAGCAATCACAGAAAAGTTATTTCGAAATACTTGGATGTACATACATTTTGGTTCAAAAAGAAAAAAAATCAATTGTTTAATTCATTAGAAATATGGTAATGCAAATATTTTCTAGTATTGTAATATGCTTCACAAAAAATGTGCCGGTATAATTTATCTTTTTTTATTATAATTTATTCATTCATTTAAAAATATTTATACCATTAGAAAATGACCATGTTATCTATTAGTAAGAACATAGTTATGCAATTAATTCATCTGCTTATTCATTTTGTTAAATGTGGTTAACAATAAAAAAATTCCTTGACATTAGTTGTTCCGAAAATAACATTTCCTTCGTGGATATACTAGTTTAACGTAGGACAGTCAGGAGGAATGAGTCAGAGGCAAAAATGGAACAGCTGCATTTACATGCCGAAATAAAAAGTAATATTATTTCATGTCATCGTTTTAAAAGTGATCATTTTTTAAATACTATGTCATTAATATGCAATGCACATATGGGGAGAAGACGAGGGGCGTTCACCACGCAGACTGTGCCATTGACATTTTCAAGGGGTTGCTTTTTTCAAGGGGGGGGGCGCTTTATATCATTTTATGGGTGCACCATCACTCTTATGGTGTGGGGGGGGGGACTCTCGTATATATGAAATGGAATAATCATGTACTAGAGTTCAATGTTTTAATAAATAAAATATATAATGCATTTTGCGCACACTCTAAAAATAAAATCAGTAACCTATTTTGATTAAGTATCTATATTTGTGATGAACTGGAAAAGGGCAAGAACAGAAGAATAAACCCAAATGGTTCCAGCAGGGGGACTTTGGTGTCATATTTAAATTCAATTTCTCTGTTGGTACTTTTCGGTACACTTTGTTAGTCAAAGAAATTGACTTGATGTGAACGCATTTCGGAACGCAAAGTGTAGGTAAGTTCTGTCAAATTTTATCCGAAAATAAAAGCTATCAAGTTTGATACAAGATATGTTTTTAAGTTCTGCATTAAAAATACAATATGTTGATAATTTTGTCTTGAAAATATTGAGAGAAAAACTGAAGTTTAATATTGTTTAACAAACAATCCCACTTTTGAGAAAGTACTCCCCTTCCCTCCCCCGACGATTTTGTGATTATGAATGAAACTACTATATTATTTCATAAATTTTCAAAAATTTATAACTGTGCATATGTTATGCTGTTAACAATGCTATTTGTCATTAGAAATTCAGAAAAAAAAAATCCACGAATGATTCTAAAATTGCTTGTTTCATTGCTCTTAGATATGAAAGAATTGAAACTGATATGGCATGCAATACTATAGTAAAAAATTATTTTTTAGAAAAAAAAACGGAAAAAGAATTTTGAAATTATCAGAAACGTTTTTGAAAATTGTTTGGAGAATTCCGAAATACTCGGAAACGTTTTCGAAACTTTCATGAACCACAGCTGCACAGAATACTCAGAAACATTTCTGGAAATTACGGAAAGAGGATTCCGAAATACTCAGAAACGTTTCTGAAAATTACAGAAAGAGGATTCCAAAATACTCAGAAACATTTCTGGAAATTATAGAAAGAGGATTCCGAAATACTCAGACACGTTTCTGGACATTACAGAAAGAGGATTCCGAAATACTCAGACACGTTTCCGGACATTACAGAAAGAAAATTCCGAAATACTCAGAAACGTTTTTGAAAATTTCATGAACCGCAGCTGCACGATATACTCAGAAACGTTTCCGAATTTTTTTTACAGTGTAGCAGATGATCTGGGCTAAGTAAGGAGATACAGGATTGCCTCACAAGCAACTTACATGCAGTGAAAAGTTAATTAGTTAGGGAAAACTTAATATTCAAATAGTCATTATTAAATTCACACAAAAATGAATTCCAGAGAGGAACAAAGATAAATTTTTAGTGCCAATTGCTTAAAGTTTAAGGCGTGCTTATAGTTTTTTTTTTTGAGCAATCACGATTGCTTATTGCTTTCATTTGACTGTTTTTGATGTCCTATCATTTTTCCCACCGCCATCCTCCACAGCATCCTGTCGACCGGGTCCTCATGATGCTGCACCTCTAGCAAAAACCGTCTCCAGGTTTCGTCAATATCCTACACTTACACGCATACATACACGCACCTACACACATACACAAACACATACACATAACTACCCACACACTCATGCCTGCACACAGACACAAACACACATGCCTACACACACACATACCCACGACACACAAACACACACGCTTACATATACACACACACTCGTGATTGCGAAAAACATAATTTGAATTCAAGATGACAAAATTCAATTTTTTTTTTTAAGTAAGGAGCATTTTTGTGAAAAAAATAAGGTGAAGTTTCGTGATGGTAACTTTTTACTCTTTCTGAAATATTTACACTAAAAAGAATTAAGTAAAAAAAATTTTGAAAAAAAAAATAGAACCAAGTTCAAGTTGCTCTAAAAAGTGAAAAATAATTTTTCTTTAAACATCCTCAATAATACTTTTAAACATAATTTTTGAAGTTGGCACAAAAACAGTAGATAACATCATTCACAGCCATAACTACCCCCCCCCCCCCCCCCCAACTACAACTATAAATTATACCAGGCCCAGTTTCTTCACTACCACATATACTTTATGCGTTGATAACAGCATATTTGAGTAACGATGTAATGGATGTAATGTTTCGTTTCTAACTTTCGATGATTTTCTGAAAAAAAATATATATAAATGAAGCATGGTTACACTGGATTTTACTTTTTGTTTTTGCGATAACTTCAAAAATTATGTTTAACAGTGTTATTGATGGGTTAAAAGAAAAATTATTTTTCCCTTTTTAGAGCAATTTTCAAGTTGGTTCGATTTTTTTTTTCAAAATTTTTTTATTTTAGTACAAATGTTAGTTATGTTCCCTTGCATACTTCTCTCAAAAGATACTGGAATTGCAAACTTATGCTTTATAATAATCTAATGCACGAGTTGCATGTCAAAGTAATTGTCCACTTTAAATGTATGAAAATCATAAGTGCTATGAGATTCATATGAAAAAAAAAAATACACTTTTTTAATACAAATAAAGCTAGACTAATATTTTGGTGACCGGTGAGCAAGCGTATCGGCAAGCGAGCGGTGAGCAAGCTCGGATTGTAAAGCAATCCGAAGGAACTGTGTGAGCTGTTCTGAGGATTGGCAAGCTTTAGCAAGCAGGGAGTGATAGCCCCCTAGTATTATATGATTTGTTCTTAAAAAAATTAAACACCTGAAGAAAAACAAATACATTTCATTTTCAAGTACTTGAAAGTCTTGAACATTTAGGAAAATGTACTAAAAAAAACTTGAATTTGAAAACTTCTAGCAAATAAGAGGGAAGGGGGGAAGACTAAACTGTGCCGAATTCAGCTCCTTATTATATCCGGCATGTTTATAATGTATTGCTTGCAATACTTTTTTGTGTTTAATATGTTTTATATCTTGTTAGTTATTTGATTCAAAATTCAGTATTTTGGAAGTTCTTATGTTATTGCATGCTTTTATCTTACTTCTACTGCATACTATTTGTCTGTTGAACATGAGTAAAAAAATATTGCTGTACCTTTTTTGTTTTCCACACTACTTGTATTCGAAAAAATACTGTTAAAAAAAGAAATCCACAGCATTTTTTTAAAAAAAACTTAAAACAAGAGTTTTTTTTACAAGTTTAAAGCAGTTTTGCAGTTAAAATTATCCTTTATAAGGCGGAATTTTATATCTATTTTTAAAAATATTTCCCAGGAAAGAAACCACCAGGCCCCTCAAACTGAGGATATTCTATACTTTATTTAAGGTGGTCCTTGAATTACTCTCCTGACACTCCCCTCTCCAAAATCAATCCTAAATGTATATGTGGGGATAGTATCGAGAAAAAAGTGTTTCATTAATTTAAATTAGGTATAATTAGGATTAAATTATATTAAAATACACTTCTTTTGTTTATAACTAGTGGTACCCGCACGGCTTTGCCCGTAATAGAAAATTAAAATGCCTTTTGGTTCGCCTGCATATTTACAAATAATATATGGTGAATTTTCTCGCCAGTTGGCCTGTGCCTATGTTACAGTTCCATGTTATGATAATTTCGTAATTTACTCATCCATCTTATGATAATTTGGTTTTTAAAATTGGAATAGAAAAAGAACCACATCGAGTTTTCGAAAAATCGCTTTAAGGAGCACACCCCTATGCTACAAACTAACTTTGTGCCAAATTTCATGAAAATCGGCTGAACGGTCTAGGCGTTATGCGAGTCACAGAGATCCTGACAGACAGACTTTCAGCTTTATTATTAGTAAAGATTAACAGAGGTGTCCACCAGGCGATAGGCGTGGCTGAGTCATTGAAATCTTTGAAGGTCTGTTTCTAGGGATCTTTTTCTATTTTTTCTAGGAATCTTGTTCAGAGGGGAGGGGGACATCACTCTTGCAATGGTGCAATGGACATCCATGTAATTAATACAATCATTAATGTTATTTAATTAGGGCCCCGCAAAACCTAGGTCCACTACTGGCTACACAGGTAGGTCAGGAAACAGTAATATAACTGGGAAATATTTCATCCTAAACACATATTTGAAGGCTATCTTTGCTTAGTTAGGAGAACAGATGAGATTGGAGAAATCTCCACCTAAATTCTTTGGAAAATAAGCTCCAAAAACGCAGACGAACTTTGATGTTGTTAGGATAAGAAGAGTTAATTGACTCTCCCGAAGAATTCCTCTGAATAAAAGTCCTCAAAACAAAAGATGATCTTTAATGATGGGAAAGGGAAGGTTCAGGAGAGTTTTCAAAATTGAAATCATAACTGGGCAATTGTACGATATCTTTGAAGATGTTATGTGAAAGGGTGAGATAGAGGAATCTTTCCCCAGAAAAATTTCAAACTTAAACTGAAGTTTAAAGAATGCATTTTTAGACCCTCTTCGATGGTGCAAAATACCGACAGCCAGGTAATGCCAGCCAGGGACTGCAGTTTCATCTTTATTATGGATTCATCAGTCTGGAATAGGAAATAACCGAACTGGACGTAGATGCCCTCTCATTGAAGCTGAGAGTGCCAACAAAGTCGTAGAAAAAGTAAATTTATCTCATCAGCAAGAGTCCGCAGACATGGTGCAGTTCAACTCGTAAATTGAAGGTAAAGCTTGGGTACTAAGCAGTAAGTTACCTAGCCAAGGTCAGGTCTAAGGCAAAACTATATGCAACTTAGCGACAGCCTAGTTATCCAGGGTTCATACTCAATTTCAGAAATAAAATGAAGGAGTTTTGAAGGAGTAAAATGTGATTTTGAAGGAGTACTAATGGGCTGTCTCATTATAGATGTCACACTTTTTTCAGCATATTTGACCCCCTTCCCCCTTTATCACTGAGTGTCACACTTCACCTAACTCCTCCTCTTGTCACACACACACACATTATACTTTCTACAAATAATAACTGTGTGATGTCACATTTTGTCACCCTCTCTCTTCCCCTTGTCACAATTTAATGAACCTGTCTCCTCCTCAAGGCATGACATCACTTGTGGAAGACCCTTTTTACAATATCATAATTGCTATTTACTAAACAATTATTTTTTTGACACAATCACTTAATATGGTACATCTGCTTATGTAGTTTTAAAGATTTAAATAATAATTAAACAACCTGACTTCTGCTGCTGAGAGTGTGGTGTATTGAAAAACAATAATCATAAAACTTGAAAAAATAGCCAAGCACCATTTAAGCATGTTTTACTTCACTTATGAAACATCGTCATCATCTAATACTATTTTCACCTTCAACTTTTATGACTTAACTATGATCAATTGGTAAATGACATCTATATAAAAATAAAAAAAAATGTACGAAATTACTACATTAAAATCGCCCTTGTGACAAAGTTAGTTGTCAATCAAAGTATTATAAGTTACTGTAATAGAGGAAGATTATGCAGTCTTGAACTAAAAAAGAAGGAGTTTTGAAGGAGTTAAAACCAAAATGAAGGAGTTTGAAGGGCCCTTCAAAAAAATTTCCTAAGTGAAGGAGTATTGGAGAAGTTTTGAAGGAGCGTACGAACCCTGTTATCACATCCAGTTCATAGACTGCAGGTCTGTCCTCATTATAGTCTGGAATAGGGAAAAACCGAGCTGCGGAGGCAAATGTCATCTCATTGAAGCTGAGGGTGAACAGGTTTGCACGTTTGATGACGTTCGTCACTCTCCCTGACAACTTTCCGAAATTGAAGTTCAAAAGCTCAATTTTAGATTATTTAATAGAAGGCTTGGAATTTCCAATGGATTTTTTTCGAAACCTATGTCTCAAAAGCACACTTTTAAGAATCCCTTGGGGGTGTAAAATGAACAGATTAGGTCCAATGAAACCCTCCCTCCTCTTCCTTTGACTTCTTCTCTACATACTTATTTTTTTTAAAAATATTGTGGAAAATGTTTGTCCAAGATTTCCTACATTGAAATATTAATTTTTCGCCCTTGCATTTTTTATTTGCTTGAATACAAACGTCTGCAGCCCCAGTAAAAAAATTCATTATTTTGATTTTTTTTTGTCTTGTATGTGTGATTGATACCTACAATGGCTCCCAAAAGTCCTCGTACACCTACGACTTTCAACGAAATAGGCCCCAAATCATTGGTTAGAATTATTATTTCGAAATAGGTATTTAATTATAAGATCTACGATCGATTTTTAACAAAACTGCATGAAAAGTTTTTAAAAATTATTAAAACTTAATTTTTTAAAAATCAAAAACCGAAATGTGCCGGAAATTTTATCTCACAAAAGTCTTTGTACACTTCATAAAATGTCTCTATATTATTGACTTATCTAACTTTTGATTAAGTTATTATTTAGTAGAATATCATACAGTATTCATAACACCTGTTAAACATCTGGGAATAGATTTCATTCTTTTTCTTTCTTTTTTCAGCATAATTTCTGAGCAAGTGTTATATCACACTTCGAGTATTACTATTTCTAGCTCTATTTTCGTTTTAAAGCCCTATTTTCGTAATCTAGCCTCCAGATATCTCTAAATACGTTACATTAAGTTACAATCTGGAGATTGAGGGGGTATTTTCTAAATTTTAGGACAATTTTCGAGGCACTAGACGCAAACGTTGAAAACCGTGTGTTTCTTATCGTTATCTTGATAAAAAAACAAAGTTGTTTCCAATAACCAAATTTTTGGCTAAGAGTTCGAAGTTGGTTTTTAAAATATTTAAATACAAATACAAAAGTGACGACCAGCAACAGGCTCTGGGCCCAGCTAGACTGGTCCTAGTCAATTTACAATCCCCAGTGAAGATCAATGGCCCTCTTAAAACTGTCTACTCCTTTGCTCATTACCACCTCTTCCGGTAAGCTGTTCCAAGGTTCCACTACCCTGCTAAAATAATAATTTTTCCTAATATCCATGTTAGCCTGAGATTTAAATAGCTTAAAACAATGACCCCTTGTCCTGTTTTCAGTGCTAAACTTTAGCCCCGTAACATCTTTCGTTTTAATAAATTTAAACAGCTGAATCATGTCCCCTCGGTCTCTTCTTTGCTAAGACTGTACATTTTTAGCCTTCTAAGCCTGGAATCATAATCTAAGTGGGAAAGTCCACTTATTAGCCTTGTAGCCCGCCTTTGAACCCTTTCCAATACATTAATGTCTTTCTTAAGATAAGGAGACCAAAACTGAACAGCATACTCCAAATAGGGTCTTACCAAACTTCTATATAAGGGCAGAAGAACTTCTTTAGATTTATTTGAAATAGATCTATTGATAAACCCAAGCATCTTATTGGCTTTGTTGCTAGCAATGCTGCACTGTTGGCTAAACTTTAAATCCTGACTTATTAGGACCCCCAGATCAGTAACTTTGTCTGCCTGACTAATGACTGAACCTTGCAAATAATAACTTGTACACTTATTTCCATGCCCTAAATGTAGCACTTGACATTTCCCAACATTAACAGCCATACCCCATTTATCAGCCCACTCCGTAATATGATGTAGATCCTCTTGCAGCTGATTTGCTTGTTCTTCATTTTCTACAGTCCCCATAACTTTGACATCATCAGCAAAACAATTCATGTTCCCAGAAATATTTTTGTGAATATCATTCATAAAGACAATGAACAAAACAGGCCCTAACACTGATCCTTGAGGAACCCCGCTTAAGACCTCACTCCAATTAGAATAATTTCCCAATTAGAATAATTTAAAGGAACAGCATTATTCATTATTTCATCAAAAAATTACAAACTACCAAGTCCTGATGCTGATATGCACCCTCACATTAAAACACCTTCACCGTCCTGATTAACTGATGCAACTAAGTTCTTAAGATTAAGTTCCTAATTTTTTCTTCTACTTACAGTTATACAACAATTTAACCAAAAATGTTAAATTAATTTTTATCTGTAAGTAAGACATGATTCTAAACTGTTTTTAGCTTATTTATCATTGATTTTGGGACGAAAAGTGTAAGCTTTCTGTTTTTCGCACGACCAAGAAAATTTCTGCGGGAAAAGGTCCCATTTAATCCAGCTAAATAACTTAGCGAACAATTTTAGGTGAAAATTAAATGTAAAATGTTTTATTTAACTCTGCAGAAACTTTTACAGTACTGAAATGTGTATTTTTCATGAATATTTTAACTTTAAATCTACGATCACGTTTTGTCAACTTTGCCGGTTGACCTTTTCTTACCTTGTCTTCGGTCCGATTCCTTTCTTTAAAGCATTTTATCAAGCACTTTACTATACAAACAAATAAATTAACTAATTTAGAGATATTTCAAACCAATTTACCACTACTGTGGGAAAAAAATTCAAATTTTGAATGGCGTTTGCTGTTTTTTACGAATACCAGCCATTTTACAGTAATAATAAGCAATATATTATGGAATAAATAAAATAAAAATTAAAGCCAAATGACTTATAAGGGTCAACAAAATGCAAAAATATTAATAAAGCGGCATATGATAATTTTAATCATGAATTTATTCGAAAATGTTTAAGTGTACGATGACTTTTGTGGCGTGTTATTTCTCTGTCTCTTCGTTTCCTGACCTATTTCAAAAAGAAGATCCGTCAATATTTTGAAAAAAAAACCAATCGGTTATATTTAGAATGGCATAGGAATGATGCGAAAAAATATTGGACTTTATATTCGAATTCAGTTTTGAGTTATTTTGGTTTTACTAAAAAATTTCAAAGTGTACGAACACTTTTGGGAGCCACTGTATGTCACTTTTTTCAGGTTATTTTGTTTGAAAAATCGTGCCTCATGAAGAGAAGTCATGTCTTCTAAACTTTCACACATTTTTTACCTTTAACCATTTAAAAACTACTAGTGTGACTTTTCATTACAATAGTTTAAATCTTGCTCTCTATCTCTGCCTCTCTACTTCAACTTTTGTTCTGTTTGTTCTGTTGTTGCTCTTATATTTTTCACCATTTAGATGGAAGGTTTTTATGATTTGTTTCAAAAAAAAAAGAGAAAAATCAGAAATCAAAATTTAAAAGCAATTCCTCAGAAGCTATCCCATTTATTTATCATTTATATTTACATTTTTGTTTTTCTTTTTAAACTAAAGCTTGCCATGGGTTTGTACAATGCACTGAATACCTTTTTTTTTTTTTTTTTTTTTGCTTAAAAAGATTGAAACTTCAAGCAATTGGTTTATTTTAATAATTTACATAAGAATATTTTAAATTTGTATGTTTTCAAATTTTACAAAAAAAATGTTTATAATTTTCACTCCTTATTTAACACCTTTAACGCTGCAAAAGATTTCCTTTTAGCTGCCCGTTTTTCCAAAAACCTGAAGTGTGTAATCCCCCCCCCCAACCCCAACTTCTGTAAACGATCCACAATTCATGATTCACCTGCAAGATTTTCAAGTTTCTGTAATTAGTCAAAATCATGCAAGAACTAATACCTTTCACTTCAAACCTGTCTAAGCCATAAGTATCAATAACAGAATTTAAAAAAAAAACACTAAGCACTTTTCATAATGCACTCAAAAAGAATAAAATAACTTTTCTGGGTCAGAAAGGACAGTTTCAGTATTCCTGTAGTTTTCAATTATTCCAAGAAAATGACACCACAAACGAAGAAAAGTGCGGCTTAAGTCATGTAGAGAATTTCTTATTATCTAGCTTTCAACTATAAATTTGAGTGTTGAAACATGAATATTTTTTTAAATGGGAAAGTTTGGTTTGAAATTGAGCAACACTTTTCTTCATTTGTGGTGCCATTTTCTTGGAATTTTTGAAAACTACAGGAATACTTAAATTGTCCTTTCTGACCCAGAAAGGTTATTTTGTCCTTTTGAGTGCATTATGAAAAGTGCTAAATATTTTTTTTTTAAAAATCTGTTATTTTATTCTTTTTAGTGTAAATGTATTTCAGAAATAGAATAATGTCACCATCACAAAATCTCGCCTTATTTTAATATAAATACTACGTACTAAAAGGGGAAAAACTATATACGTGTCTAAAACTTTAAGCAGTTAGCACTAAAAAATAATCTTTGTTCCTCTCTAGGATTTATTTGATTGCTAATTTAATTAAAACCATTTAAATATTAAAGGATTCCCCAACTATTTTATGTTTCACAGCATACAAGTTACTTGCGATAAAGATCTTAATATGTATCTTTCCTTAGCCCGTCATCGTTATCGATTATGGGCATAGATGAGGGCAGGCCCGTGTCTGGGATTTCATAAAGGGAGGGGTTTTTGCAGGCCTGTCACATCAAAATATTTTGTTTTGAAGGGGAGGGGCAAAGCGTTTGATCGATACATTTTATCTGAAAAAACAACAAAATATGTACAAAAATGCTTAAATTCATCATGTTTGCAGTGATGTGCCAGTTGTGACAAACTGCTCCAAAAGACTGCTAAATGAACTTTTCTGCTTCAAAATCGGACAAACTTACGCCAAAAGTGCGATTTTGCATTTAATGTTGCAGTTCTTTCAGCATATTTGGCAGTTTTTTCAGATTATCACTCAAGTTTAGGCATTTGGAGCTCGTTTTTACGATTTTTTTATATAGCCCCGATTTTTTGCGTATTTCAAAATCTTTTGAAAAATTCAATCGTTTTAATTTATTATGTGATCGTTTCCTTTGAGTTCAAAAATTTTGCATTGACCATTATTTTCAACCATTCTTATCTTTTGTTTTCAGAAGAAGAGGACTTGTCTGTGTTTCTTGCCACGCCCACTCAAAAATGTCAAATCTAGTTGCATCCGAATTGATCTAAGCAAATGCCATGTGTAAAAATTAATATTGTTCACCAGTTTTTACTTTCTTCTATATCTAATATATAGAAGAAAGAATTGGATTCGTGCAAACTTTCGAATTTCAAATTTTGACAGATTCGAATGTTTTGAGGTGTGCTGTGTTCATTTCGACTATTTTTGGAAAATGTCTGTCTGTCTGTGTGTGTGTATGTATGTGTGTGTGTGTGTGTCACGTCTGTGTGTGACCAGTTTTTTGTGGCCGCTCTACAGAAAAAACTATCGCATGAAATTGAACGAAATTTGGTACACATATGTGACCCTATGTGAACTTGTGCCCATTGGTTTTTGGCGCGAATTCCTCCAAGGGGGGTGGAGCAATGGGACTTTTTTGAGTTATGCGTGATTGCTATTCCTCAGGAAGTAACTGGCGGAATCAAACAAAATTTGGTCCATATGTTGCCCCTAACTGGAGCAGGTGCTGATTCAATTTTGGTGTCAATAGCTCAAACGGGGGTTGAGTTATAGAATGTTTTTTTGTCGTGAATTGTGACTGCTGTATCTCAAGAAATAACGAACGGAATCAAACAAAAATTTTTTGACAAGTAGCCCTTAGTGGGTATAAGAGCTGATTTTATTTTGGTGTCAACAGCTAAAAAGGGGGTAGTGCAATCGCCCGTTCTTTTTTTCCATTGTGAGTGCCCTATCTCAAGAAGTAATGCTACGTTCTGTTTGAAATTTGGAATATATGTGAATCCATACGTAAACAGGCTTTGGTTCAATTTTGACTCCAATCGCTCCAAGAGGTGTTGATTTTTTTTTTTTTTCTTTTTTGGCGAATAAAAATAGTTTTATTAATGCAACAATAAGAAAGATAAATCGTAATAGATTGTCGTATGCGTATTTCTCGTGATTTTAATTGTATGGAAATGATCGGAAATATTATCTCAATGAATTAAAATTTTTAACTGTTGCCATCTTATGTTTTTTAATAAATAAAATATTTGTAATTAATTCAAGTAAGGCTTTTAAAGTAACTTTCAATTTTCGCTCTTTGCTTTGCTTTTACAATAATTCAGACATTGGGATGGTCGTCAAGTTTTTGCATGTGTCATTTTGTTTTTGTTAGGAATATTGCTTCCTCGTCAAGCATGGGGAGGGATCAGAAAAAGGAAAAATATAGAAGAAAGTTTCGTGATGGCCACAACATACTAGTTAATCTTGGGTTTCTTAAGATTTTAGGACAGAAAATTTATCACTAATTTTGGTTGGAGACACATAAGATAGCAAAAATCGGGGAATTCTAATGCTCTGGCGATGAAAATGCAGACATTTAAAGTTTCTGAGACTCAAGCATTACTTTCCATATTCTGAGCCTGCCTCAAAATTTTTATTTTTATTTTTTCACATGTATTTTAAAATTCCTTTTCTTATGACATCATTTCTCAAAAGCATTTTTTTTCATTGGAATTTCATTATTAATTTTGTGATTAAATATCAAATTGTTAAAAATTAAAGGTTTTAATGGTTTCCTTTGCTTGATCTTCGGATTTGTTAATCAAGTAGCTCAGCATGTAACATATATGACTATGTGTATAAGGTCAAATGTTAGTAAATAACTTACAGGTACCAAAAAAAAAAAAAAAAAAGATTAATAAATAGCTCTTTAAAACTCACTTGTAATTTGTTGAGGTAAAGTTTTTAAATTTTAACTATTCTTTTTTGCTTTTTTTAGCCTTTTTGAATATGTTTTTGAGTTTTATGTATAAATCATAGGCGGATTTAGGACTGAGTTCCTGGGGGGGCAGGATTTTTTTTTTTTAGCAACAATTTTATTGCCCCCCCCCCCCCACTCTCATGTTTTTGTCTGTTTCCTGTGATGCATAAGTCCATGCTTTACTTTTTTGTGTGTCGTTTTCATTAATGCGTGTTTTCATGCAGTCCTTTTTGAATTGACCTAAAGAGAGGGAGCTGGTATCAAGAGAGTGATGCAGGGCTCCAATTTTAGAGGGCCGGGGATTTCTCCCCCGGAGAAAATTTTGTAAAATGGATATAAAATTCTGCATTTTCAAGCCTTATAAAGGTTAATTGTGTAGACATAGAAATTGATAACCAGATTATACAGTATGGTTCAAATTTTGTAAGAAACAGTCATTTTAAGTGTGAAAGAAAAAATAAACTATAGATTTCTCATTACAGCAACTTTTTTTTAAATATAAGTAGTGCAGAAAACGAAAAGGAATAGAGGTAGTGTATATTTTTTTTCCTGACTAAACAGATTAATAATATGCAGTAGAAGTAATTGGAGCCCACTTTGCTTAGGATTTTCAAAGACTTATCTAATTATTTTCAAGGACTCTAGAATAAATAAAATTATTTAACGCACTTCATTTCTACTTTCCAGTCTCTGCTATTTTAATACTTGAGTGTAAAGTTTTAGTCCTGTTCTAACTTTGAGAGAAATAGCTATTTTAAATTTAAAAGAAAAAAAAAACTATAGATTTCTCATTACAACAACTTCTATTCAGTTGCAAGTGGGACAGAAAACAAAGAGGAATAGAAGTAGAGTGTAATTTTATTTTTGGGCTAAACAGATTGACAATATGCAGAAGAAAGATAAAAGCAAGCAACACCAAAAGAATTTCCAAAATTTTGCATTTGGGATTGAATAAATAGCAAGGTATGAAACATGTGAGTCACAAAAATTTATTTCAAATAATATGTTACAAACGTGAGAACCATGATTTTTACATTTTTGATGCAGGATGTGGCAAGGAGCTGAATTTGACATATTTTGGCGTTCCTCCCCCTCTACCATTTGCTCGAAATTTTAAAATTTAAGGTTTGTAGCCACACTTTTTCAAATATTCAAGGTTTTCAAGCACTTGAAAATGAAATTAGTTTCTTCAAACAATTTCCATTTTTTAAGGAACGAATCATGATTTTTTTGGGGGGGGGGAGTTAGAGACCCACTTCAAAGCAGGGGCCCTAAGCAATAGCTTGTTTACCTTATAGGCAAATTCGGCCCTGTTTGTAATTCACTCTTACCTGCAAATTTTTGCTTGATTTGTTTGTAATTTTTACGAAAATTCGTCAGTTTTTACGGTTAAAGGATTTTTACGATTTTACCAATCTTTGTTAGGTTTTTATAGACTTTTATAAAATTTCAGTAAATTTTTCGAAAACTTTTGATGACTCAAGTATTTGGATTTCAATAATGACAAGATCTGACTCAATTAGACTTAGATGATTATGACTTACCTTACTTTTTAAACAATATTTATAAAGTAAGTAAAATTGTACTCAGTAAAATTATACTCTCCCTCTAAGTAAAAAGATTCACTTAATCAGATCACTCAGATAACTGAAATTTATTCAGTTTGCGGTAGTGTTTATTTTCTCTCTCTCTCTCTCTTTTTAAGAGAAGGAAAAAAAACTATGTTTTTTGTTTTTTAGAATTTCTCAAAAGGCCAATTAATCTACTAAGAACATAAATATTATGCATAAATATACTTGAAATGTGGACACAAATAATAACGAGTAGATCGTTCTGTTAGCGCTAATGGGGGGGGGGGAGTTTTTCCCCCTTTGCTTTAGGTTCTAATTTGTTAAAATAATCATCAATTATTATAAGTGTTGCAGCTTAATGTATAGCTCGTTTAGCCTATATGTTCATTCATATACTTGCCTAAAAGGTTTTTCAGTCCAAAATAGTGAATTTTGACACATTTTCAACACCCCAGTGACAGCTGTACTATTTTTATTTAATGTTCGTTCCCCCCCCTCCCCTTTTTTTCTTTTCTCTCAACAGAAAAGGACATTCGCTTTTCTCTTCATTTTCATTAAACATTTTGTATTCAAAAAAGAAAAAGTTATGATTTTTTTGTTTTAAGATTTTGGAAGATGTGTTGTTACTATATAAAGTCCTCCCAAAACTGGGGGGGCAATGCCCCTATGCCCCCCTCTAAATCCACCCATGCCTTTCTCAACTATTCAAAAAAGAAAAAAAAATAATAATTTTTTTTTTAATATTTGGAAGATGTGTTGTTACTACATAAAGTCCTCCCAAAGTTGGGGGGCATTGCCCCCCTCTGCCCCCCCATAAATCCGCCCATGGTATAAATATCTTGTGTCTTTTACATATATGTATGAACTACATAAAAGCAAACAAAATTTAAAAATAGATACCAAACACCAAAACTTAAATGTGAATAAAAGCAGTGATGTATTAAGCAAAGTAAATATGTGAACTAAATTTAAATCAGTGTAAGAGAAAAAAGTAGAGCAGGACATGGCTTGTTTTTTGTAAAAAATATTAGACAAAAAAGAAAATAAATAAATAAATAAATAAATATAAAATAAAATAAAAATAAACAAATAAATAAATGTAATTGAGAGAGCTTCAATTAGTAGTTGGAGTGTTGGAGTTACGGTTTTTTGCATCCTTAATCTCCTTTTTTATTACTTTCTTCTATATCTAATATATAGAAGAAAGTATTGGATTCGTGCAAATTTTCGAATTTCGAATTTTGACGGATTCGAACGTTTTGAGGTGTGCTGAGTCCATTTCGACCATTTTTGGAAAATGTCTGTCTGTCTGTGTGTGTGTGTGTATGTATGTATGTGTGTGTGTGTGTGTGTATGTATGTGTGTCACGTCTGTGTGTGACCAGTTTTTTGTGGCCGCTCTACAACAAAAACTACCGCATGAAATCGAACGAAATTTAGTACACATATGTGCCCCTATGTGAACTTGTGCCCATTAGTTTTTGGCGCGAATTCCTCCAAGGGGGGTGGAGCAATGGGACGTTTTTCGAGTTACGCGTGCTTGCTATTCCTCAGGAAGTTACTGGCGGAATCAAACAAAATTTGGTCCATATGTTGGTATTAACAGGAACAGGTGCTGATTCAATTTTGGTGTCAATAACTCAAACGGGGATTGAGCTGTAGAACGTTTTTTGTCGTCAATTGTGACTGCTGTATCTCAAGAAATAATGAACGGAATGAAAGAAAAATTTATCGGCAAGTAGCCCTTAGTGGGTATAAGAACTGATTTTATTTTTGTGTCAACAGCTAAAAGGGGGGTAGCGCAATCACCCGTTCTTTTTTTCCATTTTGAGTGCCCTATCTCAAGAAGTAATGCTACGTTCTGGTTGAAATTTGGAATATATGTGAATCCATATGTAAACAGGCTTTGGTTCTATTTTGACGCCGATCGCTCCAAGAGGTGTTGATTTTTTTTTTTTTTTTTTTTTGCGAATAAAAATATTTTTATTAATGCAACAATAAGAAAGATAAATCGTAATAGATTGTCGTCTGCGTATTTCTCGTGATTTTAATTGTATGGAAATGATAGGAAATATTATCTCAATGATTTAAAATTTTTAACTGTTGCCATCTTGCGTTTGTTAACAAATAAAATATTTGTAATTAATTCAAGCAAGGCTTTTAAAATAACTTTCAATTTTCGCTCTTTGCTTTGCTCTTGCAATAATTCAGACATTGGCATGGTCGTCCAGTTTTTGCATGTGTAATTTTGTTTTTGTTGGGAATATTGCTTCCTCGTCAAGCATGGGGAGGGATCAGAAAAAAAAGAAAAATATAGAAGAAAGTTTCGTGATGGCCACAACATACTAGTCATTTTATCATGTCACACATGTTTCTGTGCGTGAAATATACATAATTGCTACAAATTGATGCAAAATTTAACTTTTCGCTGCTGCAAGCTGCTCCAAATTTGCAATTTTATTGCTCCAGGCTGCTCCAAATTCACCGTTTTACTTCTCCAAACTCACCATTTTCCTGCTCCCAAGATTGCTCTAAAAGTGAGTTTAGGATGGCACATCCCTGTGTTTGTAAAATCCAGGGAGAGGGGTAGCAATTGACCCCCCTGATCTCCCAAATGACGGGCCTGCTTTTGGCGTTAATTATTTTCATTCTTAGTTGCATTGTCAGGAAAACATACTTCAGTGTGCAAATAATTCTTCACTGTTTAAGGTCACAATGAGGGGCTTAGCAGTTTGGAGGGGAGGGGGGATGGTTCAAATTCACAGAAGATCAGGTTTTAAGTAATATACTACCTATTCTATTAATGTATTTTACACACAGTAGAACCCCGTTTAGCCAGCGCCTGTTTATCCGGATCAAATTTGTAGAAAAAATATATTTACATAAATAATAATTTAAAATTATGATTTCAAGAACAGAAGTTTAAATGCGCCAAATACTCGGTTTCATTTCAATTAAGCATACTACTCCTGCAAAGGACGTACAATAAAGTATAGTACTAATTTAGCAAACAATATGATATACTCTTTGCAGCTGAATTATAACTGATGAAGTAATTGAGAAAAAATGGTATGATATAGTTTTGTTAGAAAGCATTGTTTTTTGGTGCAATAAAAGATAAGTCTGCATATTTAAGAATATTATTGATTATTATTAGGATTTTCGTTTATTAGGATTGCCTTTGGTCCTATCTAGTCCGGATAAATGAGGTTGTATTGTACAATGTTGCCAGATTGGGGAAAATTTCCCCATTTTGGGGAAATCTTGTGCTCTCTGGGGAAATTTTGGGGAAATGGGTTTTGAGGGGAATTTTTTGGGGAAATTTTTTTTTCTTGGGGAAAACCTGGGAAATTTTTTTTTTTCGTATTTAAATTCGCGTCTTGACATCTGGTAGTTATATTGTATCAAACAGCGTTAGTTTAGCTTTGCTCAACTTTATGGAATTCGCATTAATAGTTCAGCATGAGTAACTAGTTGATACATGAAACAGGCAAAAATAAGTGTAATGAAGTGTTCTTGGATACATATACACAAAAATCATAGTTTAAATGTACATACAGAAGCAGAGTAGTAAATGCGAGTAGAAAAAAAAGTATTTGGTTATTTCTTATCTTTCGGTCAGGCACTTGTATTTATGACTAGTGGCACTCGTACGGCTTTGCCCGTAGTAGAAAAATAAAAGGTATTTTGGTTCCCCTGTATATTTACAAATAATGCATGATGAATTTCTCGCCAATTCACTTGCCCACGTTACGGTTCCACATTATGATAACTTGGTAATTTAGTCGTCCATCTTATGATAATTTTGCTCGGGAAAATGTTCTTAAAATTGGAATAGAATAAGAACAAAATCGAATTTTCGAAAAATTGCTTAAAGTTGCATACCCCCATGCTACAAACTTAATTCTTTGCCAAATTTCATGAAAATCGGTGGAACGGTCTAGGTGCTATGCGCGCCACAGAGATCTTGACAGAGAGAGAGATCCGGACAGACAGACTTTCAGCCAGTGGCGTACCGAAGGGGGGGCGGAGGGGGCGGTCCGCCCCAGGCCCCGCTTTGACACAGGCCCCCAAATTTCAATTTTTGGTTTTCACCAATATTGTCGCATATCTTGGTTTGAAT
Organism: Uloborus diversus; assembly: GCF_026930045.1. Lineage (NCBI taxonomy): Eukaryota > Metazoa > Arthropoda > Arachnida > Araneae > Uloboridae > Uloborus > Uloborus diversus. The sequence continues at coordinate 63,674,871 of NC_072734.1, read as the reverse complement.
GCTTAAACAAGTTGACTTAATAAATCATAATTTTTTTAAAGACCAAATATTTGTTCAGGGATACAATCAATACCTCTTCGGGATCAATGGAGGGTTTATGATGCCCAGGCCCCGCTTTGACATAGGCCCCAAAATTTTAATTTGTTTTCTTTTTCGCCAGACGTGCCTTATGTCATGGTTTAGATAAATAAAAAGTTGACTTTTTATGTATAATGAATATTTTCTCAGTGACTCTTGCCTAAACAAAGAGAGGGCAAATTATGTCCCACAGGCCCCGCTTTGACATAAGCCCCGAAATTGTATCTTATTTTTTCCAGTAGATCTGTCATATACATCATGATTAGAAATATTAATCAGTTACCTATATATGCGAGTATATATCGTAAATTTTGTTAAATATGACTTTTTTTTCATAGTGACCCGTCCTAGTGTACAAAGGCACATGAGCGCTTGGGCCACGAATTTAATGGGGGCCCCAAATTTTTAAATTAACTAAACCTATAAAAATCATTTGCTTTTATTTTGTTAAGTGCTTTCATACGCAAAAATTTTTTGTCTTAATTTCTGTCGAACATTAAATATTTTTAATTCTACCAGCAAAGCCGCGCGGAGCGTTTTCTCCACTTCAACACTTCAATCAAACGCGCCAGGCAAGTATAGGGTCACACCAGAGTTTTTTTTGTCTGAAGAACATAAAGAGCGTTTTTTTTTTTTTTTTTTTGTGAGTGAGACCTAGCAGAAAAGTTTTATTTAGACTGAACGTGTGAATTTCATCCTTATTTAGGTAAGCATGTTTTAAAAATATTTTTCTCTGAGATTAGGTGATGTTATCAGGTAAATAGTTCCCTGGTGTGTCTTACTCAAAGGAATAGTAAAGGGGTTTTTTTTTTCTGTAAAAGCCAATTTTCATCCTAAAATTAATTAAATCTGGAATGCCTAAACGTTTCTGTTCACTGTACTTGGATGTTCAGATGCAATAAATTTTTAAGATACAATATAATTTTAGGGCTTTTTTCTGTTTGATATTTTCTGACAAAGCGCAATTTTATTAAAAATATAGTATTTACTTAATTTTACTTAAAACCATGTGTTTTACTGTGGTATTTACAATAGTGTCCGAAATCAAACCAACACTACTGAAATATGTATAAAAAAGTACCACTTAAAATAATTACTGTAATATATGGTACGTACACATAGTTTGAGAAACTTCAGTTTTAATACCAGGTAGGCCCCCATTTCGAGTAGCGCCCCAGGCCCCCATCTGTCTTGGTACGCCACTGCTTTCAGCTTTATTATTAGTAAAGATAAAAAAAGATAAAGATAAAGAAGACAAAAAAAAAAGAGCAAAAATGGGAAGGAAAAAAAATTGGGGAATTTTATAAGAAAATTTGGTTATTTGGGGGGGGGGAATTTCAAGAGACAAAAATATCAGAGAAAGTCAATTCATTTTTTGAAAATATTAATGGAAAAATAATTTTTGAATTTGGGGAAATTTGAGAGAAAACATCACATTTTGGGGAAAAGTTGGAAGGGAATTGGGGAAATCTGGATTTGACCATCTGGCAACACTGGTATTGTACATGTAAGGATTGTTATGAACCCCACCTCCCAGAAGGAAATTTCTGGTTGGGCAAGAAAACCTCAGTATTTACCCATTTTACTGCTTGTTTAGATTCAAACCTATTATCTGTTTACAGTGCATTATTGCAACAAGTACTGAGAAAATTTCACAAACTCTTTTATAACATATGTTTTCAGGTTTTAATATTGTAAGATAATGCTTAGCAAACTAAATAGGAGGAGTTTTGATGCAGATGTAAATTACATCAACAAACGCAATTACTATGCATCTACAGAGCGGCAACAGTTATCGCTTTTTGTGAAACGCCCCAGATCAAAACCCCTTATGAGAAGCTATATTAAACAAAGTATTGACAGCCCATTCAACTGTTCCTCCATCTCTGTTTTTCCAAAATATGATTTTAGTTGATTAAGAGAAGACAGTGTCGTAAGTTACCAGGCAACTTCAAAGAGAATGCTTTTTAAAAAAAAGTTCTGTTCACAAATTTGAACATTGAAGCTAATTTTAAGTCAAATATGCACAATTCTTCATTTATTTTTTTATTTTTTCTCCAATGGGAGGGGTTTAACCCCTAAAACCCTCCCCTTGGACACGGCTCTGGATGAGGGTAAAAATCCTAAGAAAGTAATGATATTGAATACATTTCATGCTTGCTTGAGAGAAGCCTTGATTCAAAATTTTCATTAGGATTGCTATTAACATTACTGTTGCAAGGCAACAAAATTTCGAACAATGGGTTTTATGTTTAAACATTTAATGGGGAAATTACATGAAATTTGCTGTTTTGCATCCTAACCGAAGTAATAATTTTATTTCAGAAATTTAATTTTTCAGCGTTAAGTTGTACCTTAGGATTGAGCAAATCATTTAGTGAAATCCCAAAGTCTCTAAGTGATCTAGATGTTGAGATAAAGGCAAAATCAAGCCTCGGATTACTCCGTGACAATCACGCCAAGTATAAGAAAAGTGCTAAATGAAAGTAGGAATGGGGATTTTGCAGTAGAAAGCGTCTTTTTCTTACCCCTCCAGAATCAAAGCAATACTTTAGAAACATAAAAACAACTATTGTGGAAATAAAAAGGCCGTTATGCTTGTTGAATTTAAAAAAAGAAAAAATATTTGCTTTTCTCAGTACAGATCAAGTTATTAAATTTTGACATTTGAAATATCTTATTCATCAATGTACGGAAAAGAAAAAAAAAACGAAAAGCAAGGAAGTTCTAATTTCTGGGGGGGGGGGGTGTATGCCCCCCACTTCCCCCGTTAAAAACTCTTCTAATATGCATACAAAAATCATAGGGAAAAGCATTTTAAAGGGGGTTTTTTTTATTAGTTTTTATTAATAACTTTTCGGTTTCAGAATGTGTTGTCGGCTCAAATTTTCGGATCAAACACCCTTGCCTTGTTTTTTTTTTTAATGAAGAAGTGTTTTGAATAATGTTTGAACATCATTGGGTTGTTATGACTTTCAAAGACAATTTTCCATGTTTTTTTTTTCCCCTTTCAGAAACTGGGTTGCGATATTTTTCTTATTTTTACTTGGTAATTTTGCGTCCCTCAACAGTTTTTTACTCTTCGGTCCGGATCACAAAAATTTTAGTTTTTTTCCTGCAAGTGCTACTTCTTGAATAAAAAGAAAAGTTTAGCTCTGATCGGAGGGCGGCTGCAGCTTTATAGCCCCCCCCCCTACCCACTGATTTGCCATAACTTTTTCTTCCCAATGCATTCAGTTTCTGCTTGCTCGTTACTTCCTTCTTGCTATCACCCCTGTTTTGATAAAATCTGACCTGAAGCAAGCGCAAATTCGTGTAAGGTTTCGCATTAAAATATCAGACAGTACCTAGACCCGAACTTTAAACGTGTTATTATACTCATGACCATAAGCCGCTCGTTCAGGGGGGGGGGCACAACTGCCCCCTCACTTTTCAGAGTTTAAAATTAATGATCGATTGAAAAAAATATTTTTGATAGGGTGGATTGATTTATTTCACGAACATAAAAACCAAAATTTTCCAAATTAATGAACTTTTCTCATCGTATCTCACAAGAATGGAACTTTAAAATAGAAGCGCAACGTCTGCGGTAGTCATCCGTCCCAATTTTTGACGCAGTTTTCCCAAATTCTTTTTAGAAGTTAACTGATCAGTCATACCAAAAGCCAGTAACGTAACCAAATTTTACACCAGCCAAAAAAAAAAAAAAATTCAAGAGTCACATCCCCACTTTTTTTGTGCACGAGCCGCCTTATCACTAACATCCCTTTAGAATTTCTCAGTGGATTCTCTTGAATTACTTATTCATTCTAACTTTAATTAACATTTTTGCGTACATCTTCTACAATGCGGACGAATATATAGTTGCACCAATTATTAAAATTTAATATCCCTAGAAACCCCCGATTTTTCAGCATCAGATACAATTTGTTTGAATCCGAGGTAATTAGAATGTGATTTGAGGCAGTAATAAACACAAAGCACCAAAATCAATAATTCTGGAGATACTAAGTACAGATGGCAGATGAACCTATCTTCTGTTTTTGGGCAAGACATAAGACATCATTGAGATCAATTTTTCAGTTTAGAGTCTACCTAAAACCGGATCTTTACATACTTTTACCCATAACTTGAAAACGTCCACTAACATCCCTTTGCTTCTCACTGCCTCATTTATACAGTCGAACCTCCATATACCGAACTTTCACATATCAAAATTTTCTATATATTGAAATCACAGCAAACTTCTATGTTCATTATAGAAAAATTGTTTCTACATATCGAAATTTATTTCGAGACATTTGTGGATTTTTTTTCCCACTGTAAACTGTTTATCTCAAGAAAGATGAAGGTTAGGGGACAAAACTATGTTGGTTGTTACGAAACTCATAAGGAATCTGGGGCAGGTTACAAGTAACAGTGTAAAATCAGTTTCAAGTTATCCCTTTTGTCTGTTGATTATCATTCCTAGTCTTATTTTAGCTTCAGTAAAAATCATTCAAGTAGATTGATTATTGAGCAATCACGATTGCTTATTGTTCTCATTTGACCGTTTTTGGTGTCCGTGCCTTTTTCAACTTGGACCAGAAGCCTTTGCAGCACCATCGCCCACCGTCCTCTGCTTGCGGCTGCTCCGCTTTTGAGCTATCCGCTTCTCCTGGTCGGAGGCGTCCATGTCCTACACACACGCACGTTCACACACATCCACTCACACGCCTACGTGCATACACACAAGTCTACGCAAACACACAACTATGCACAAGTAACAGCCCAGGAGGAGAAGCAGACTTGGGGGGGGGGGGACAGGAGCCGTTTCTAGAAACAATAACTCCAATGAGTAGGGTCCTGTCTCAGTTCGTGATTGCGAAAAACATAATTTGAATTTAAAATTTCAGAATTCAAATTAATTTTCTTTTTTCTTTCTTTTCTTTATTTTGTTGTTTGTGGGTGGGGTTTCTTACTGTTCGGATTACCCTTGAAATATAGGTTAATCGTCTTTCTTGTTTACTTTTCTCTCATTTGCATTGTCAAAAGAAAAAAAAACCTGATGTTGCGGATCAAGTTGATTACCGAAGAATGAAGATGTAGGAAGGCCAAAACTGTAATTTCTGTAAATTTTTTTTTAACCTCCATTTAATCCGATGCTCGTATAAATTAGAAATAGGGTTTCATACACGAAAATTAGCTTTAATTTTAATGTTTTAAGACATCTTTTTATGATAAAATAAGATCGTTTCAAAAAAAAAACGAATTTTTTCCCGGCAATTCGCTATTTCGATATATGTAGGTCCGACTGTACTTAATTTTACCTAATTTTCATGTTATTTTAGAGTTGCCAGACGTCCCGGCGGGATTACTTCCCGTCTCGGAAAAGATAAAATCGATTATAAATTACCAAAAACGGGTTAAAAATAATTTTTAAGGCTTATTTAGGATACCTGCTTTGACTTGCTTAACGCTGACTTGCAGACGAGTCATCGATTCAAAGTTCATCGCTGAACAAAGCTTTTCCCAAAATTCCTAATATTTTTAAAGAATTATTACGGGTAGGTAGGTCACCGTCCTGTAACTTAAAAAAATAACCGACTTGATTACATAAAAATAGCCAAAATAAAAAATTCTTTGCTGATCAAAGTAGGAATTTACGCTCAAAAAAATTGTTTTAACTAGCTCATATCCTGATGCAGAAACCATGAAAATAATCGTTCATTAAAGTACTGTCGAATTCTTCGTGAATAAAAATATTCATCTTAATTGTGTTTTTCTTCTTTTTAATCTCTCTTAGAGTTTAGAAGTTGGATGATTTTCAACTGTCTAAATGTCGTTTCATTGTTTCTAAGGAATACACAATTATAAATTTTAAAATACTTCTTCACACTCCACAAATTAAAAAATAAAAAAAAAAGTGCAGTCATCGCTTGTTCTCTGGGTTTATGACTAAGAAAAATTTTGCTTGACTTTGGAATGCTGAAAAAGGTTACTAAAAAGGTTAAGTTGAGATGAAGTCTATAGTAAAGAGTTAAAAATTATGCTCGCTTTAAGCAGGGTTTGCTCGTTAAAAGCGAGTTATGCTTTCGTAAACTTAACATTGCATCAACCATTTCTGATTTCTTCGTAAAATCTGGGTTCTCGTTAAATAAAGTTTCATTATGAGAGTTCGTCTAATTTATTTTCCTATGACAAATTTAAGGTTTTTCAAAGAAAAAAAAAATGAATTAAAAACATGAGGCAGTGAGAAGCACAGGGATCTTAGTGCCAAAAGCAAATACTATATTTAAGCTAACCAGTACAGAGAGGTGAATATCCCGTTGTAAGGCAAGAGGGCATACAGCACGATTTCGAAAACATGTTCCCATAAAAGCCTACCTAGGACCGTAGCTTCAAACGAGTTATACTCAAATCAAAACTTGAAAATATCCACTTCCATCCTTCAGCGTCTCACTGCCTCATTAGGCGAGTGATTAAAACACCATTCAAAGTTTGTCCTAAGTGCTAAATTAATAGCCGTATGACTTTTTTTTTTGTACGGAAAAGTTTCTTTACGTTCTTCTCTTTTAAACCTGCCATATTTAATATTTCTTAATACTGTGCTGTTATTTTTTGCTCCGATAGTTTCACGCTTTTCGAAGTTTTTTGTAATCCTTCGACAAAAAGTCATTGAACATTTCACGTGCCTTTTAAAAGGAAGTCTTTTTTAACTGTAAATTTGACGAAGCTATTTATATTCTAGGACAAATTATTAAACTATGCTTGTTAAAGAGCGATAATTCCGAAATGCAATAAAGTTGTTAGCAGACAGCAGTTCTTGAGGTCGTTCACTGAACAACTTTATTGCATTTCGGATAGAATTTTTTCCCCCCCTTGAATGATGAGATTTATCAACAGCAGTGCAAGATTTCACTATCATTTTATGGGAACAAACTGCAGAGCTGTTAATTTTAATAATTTTTCCCGAAATACAAATAGTATGGCGGGACTAAAATTTTTTTTTTTTTTTCATAACTATTTGGTATCTCTGGCATAAAGCTGGTGAAAAAAGTAATCTTTTAATTTTTAAGGAGTTGCAAAAGTCTTATCTAAACTTTTAATGAAAATTAACTGTCACGAGATGTTAAAATGTCAGTAATCCAACGTTATGGATTACTGACATTTTAATTTTTCAGCACAAAGGTATTTATTCTTTATATTGTCACGAGATGGTTCTTCACAACATATTGTTTCATGGTCTTTGTGAATGGGAAATATTTTTTGCTTCGCACAGCAATATACAGGGTAACTTATGCATTCATATCCAACTTGACTTTTCTGTTTAAGAAATTGTACTCAAAATCTGTTAGGCTTTTTAATTATTCCTTTTAATTATAGTGCAGAGTACTAAAAAATACGACTTCTAAACAGGGGTAAATGATGCAATTCAAAGAAAAGGAGAGCATCCCAATTAAAATTTTCAAATGAAAGGAAAAGATTCGACTACGGCACTTACATTGTTATTTTCTAAAGAAATTGACAGGCGATTTAGCTTTAATATTATCACAATGCAAATTAGTAACAAAAAAAAATCATGTAACTTTCCAAATTTCTCCAACAGTTAATTTAATTTTGAGCTGATATCCGTCAAGACTGAAAACTCACTTCTGCATCAAAGCAAGATAGCTTTACAAAAGAGGATTTTGCAACATGGCAGCTTTAAGGCCAATCAAATTTTTTTTAGCACATCTGCTCCTAAAAAAGTTACCCAACTAAAAAATTTCAGTCACAGTTTGGTAGTCAGTTAAAACCTTTAAGTTGCTTATTCATCTATCTTTGCTTTTGTTTGTTTAACTACTTGTTTTGGACTATTGGCACTCTGCTGTACTAAAGGAATTTCCATTTATAACATCATAATACAGTCATGTAGCTCCATACCTATTTCCTACCTTTGAAATTCACAGCAGGCTGCATCTTTATTTCTTCAATTAAAGAACTCCATTAAATTGAGTAGTTTTGTCCGATTTAAATCATTTTATTCACTTGTCATACAACTATGTACATAAATCTGATGGAGCTACCTACCACTAAAATTATAGCCACCATTAGAACCTAATCTTTAAAATTATGACTTGCTCCAAAGAAAATAGGAGCATAATAAAAACTCAAATAATTCAATATATTATTTCTATACTAAACATAAAACTAAAATGATAACACATAATTTCTTTAAAACATTCAAGACTAGATAATTTTAAATAATCAAAAGCAGTGCAGTACTACTAAAACTTAATTGTTGCCTTGTTACTGGGACTATAAAAACACATTGTCAGTAGCTCCATCTTACAAATTAAATTGCAGCATTAAAACTGGCCTCAAAAATCAATAACAAGTTTTAAAATTGTGTACCCATAACAAATACATCCCATAATGTTTAAGTTCATCAGTCAATGTCATTGTCGACTCCTTTAGCATTTAGGGCCATAGGACAGCCATAAAAATCCAAGTGTTTCCGCACACCTCTTTCACCCTTCATGGGTTTCTTACAATATGGACAGGGTACCTTTGAAGACTTAGATAGGACTTCTTCTAGTTTAATGTTTTCACTTGAGTCATGAAAGTCTTCCGGTACAACATCTGCATCTCTGGCAACAGGCAATATAGTTATATTAGAAGCAGGAACATCTTCACAAACATCACCAGTCTGAAACTGCAAGCCCAGACACACCCTCTTGGACACGTGTCTGTTCATGGTACTTTTGTCGTAGAAAACTTTAAAGCAGAAGGGGCATATGGCCTGCTTCGGGCTACCCTTAAAAAGGCTGTGGGAAAAGTGGGGCGGCTTGAATTTCGCCTGGTGAAAAGCTGATCCTTGATATTTTTGCATTTTCATGCGCTGATTCCACCACAACATTTTTCGACCTGAAGAAATGACAAAAAATGAGAACTTGCAGCTAAACCACATACTAATCCTACATTCAAAGTGCCTATTAACTGACAATGGAACAAATAGCATAAGTTAAAAACCTAAGGAAAAATTCAGCAATTCTACTTTTACTCTTCAGGATTTACTAAACCTGCATAATGGGCCTAAAATTCAATTATCAATTAATAGACACTCTGGCGTTCTACCATTCACTAATGACACCACACACTTAAGAACGATCAGAATACAGCAATATTCTGGTATTTCCTTTTTTCGTTAAGTTTTAACGGACAAGGAGGTCACCATTCAAACTGTTGCATTGCATGATCGCGCATGGCGAGACAAAACCCCCTTCAACTAAAGAAAGGCTGTACACCATTTTGCAAATCATTAAAATATACTAACCAGAACAAGCTTCATTATTCATGATTTCCAACCTAATGAATAAAAAGGATGCTTTATATCAACACTATGAGCTCTTCATTACAAACAAGTTTCACTTAAGTTTTGTGGTGCCATACATGAAGTAAAATACAAATTCATTTCAAACTATAACTATCTTATTACTCAAAGATACAAATTTAACTTACCTAAAAAAATAAAGCTTCACACCTTTCTCCAACTTCACCTGAAAATAAACTCAAAAAACTAGACCATAACTATGTGATGCTAAATCCAGTGGTCAATTCTCACCAAGAAAAATGTCAGGAACTCAAGCGCTTAACATCTTAAAATACTGAGATTCAGCTGACTTAAGCAATTTTGAACTGGTACCAAGAGTTAAGACTCTAAATTTGGCACTTAATTTATGACATGTTAAAAAAGCCAGAAAAGTTAGCAACTTGAGCATTATGTTCAAAAAAATTTGCTTGCATGCAGACAAGTTTTAGTTGTTGAACTTAAATCAAATTAAAATGTTTGATCTTTAAATAAGACTTGCAACCAATAATACTATTCAGATACATTTATTTTTACAAATATTTCAACAAATTGCTACATCTTTTGACAAATTACAATATACTTCAGTTTTACAATATTATCACAGAAGAGACAGCTCCACAATTTTCTTTCTTTCAAACTCCTGCCAAGGTACGGTCAAGTCGACGAATTCGAAGAAAAGGGCCTTCATAATACTTACCAAGGCCCGACAAACATTAATGCACTCAATAATTTACCATACCATAGTTAAAAATAAAAATATTTTAACTTACCATAAAATTTAAAAACTTGTTTTACTTGGGAATCCAAGAACAGCTGGATGCCACAGGTTCTGGTCCTTCGTCCTGGAACTTTTCCCCATCTTGGAGTTAGTTGACTTGCTGGATGCTTCAACTTCTGGCAGGTGGATCGTTTTCGATGGAGCCCATTTATTAATGTCCACAAGTAAGGCACACGCCAAACAGACAATTTGATTTGTACGCAAGTTAAATCACTTACATAATACTGTCATAATGGCACAATTCATTGCCGGACAGTTTAAACGACTTAACATTTTTATAATGAACACTGCAACAGTTTAAATGGTCCCAATAACATGACAATTAAACAAAATTTAATATACCAATACAAAATTGGTACTTAATGCTTTAACTTAATGCTACCTTTAAGTAAAAAAAAAACATTAACTTAACTTACATGACTAACTTACAAACTAGACTTAAAAGCTAAATTAAACCTAACTTAAAGCTAACTACATCTAAGAGTACAACTAAATTAACACATAAAGTAGGCTGCCCATTTGGCTCTAAAATGAGTCGGGAAAATTAAGCAACCTACTTTATCATATTATTGAACTATTGTGAAGAGACCAGCAATTCAATGAAAAAATCTATCTTAGAAATGCCAAAACAAAACTATCAGCCTGCAGATTTGAGGCTGTAACAAATTTCATTTTCATCTGAATCGGTGATCTCTCCACACAATGTAAATACACAACACAAGAGAGAAGTGAAAAAGGGTCCTGGGTTGGATAGAAAGGGTTACCTTGAGGTTGTGAATCGTGTGGCACGAGTGCACTACTGTCCTGATAATTGCTTGGCCCAGGCAGAGAGGCAACTCCTTGGTCCATGTACATCATCATAGACCTTTCGGAACTGTGGGAGGGACCCGCAACGGGAGAAATGGGAGGATCGTCGAATGAAAGAATTTGGGGCTTGATGTCTGAAAAAAGTAACATTCTCTTAATGAATGAAACACCTTACTGCAGGAACAACATTAAAGTGGAATCTTAAGAATTAATATAAGATGCACAATTAACTTTCCTCATCATTATATTAAATTAGAAAACTTTGGAGAACAGCTTTCTACACTTGCAATTACTTACGAAGTTCAACATTGAGGCTTGAGATTTACCCTTTTAATACTGATTGAGAATGTCTTATCATAATTTTAAATTATGTTCACTTTCTTAATTTACCACAATTGCATGATTCTTACTTTATATTGGACTTGCCTTACTACTTATGACCATACTTGAAAAATTAATCAACAAAAATGTTAAAATTTCATTGTTTTGCAAGATAAAATCTCATGATAATTCTCAAATTACAACTCACTTTTTTACAAGGAATGAATGAGAATATAATTTTGTTCTCTTCTAATACGTTGTATTCTTCATTTTGTTCAAAACAAATGTACTTAAAACAGTTGAATAGTTAAACTTTGGATCAGAAGTCACTCTACAGAAATATATCAAGTATTAGTCAGTATTTAAAGTTCAAAATCAGAAAAATTACACCAACATATTTATTTAGGGGTGGCAATAACAGGTTCAATGCAAAAAAAAAAGTGCAAGCCTATGAAAAAATATCATGTATTCTTAAATCAGATACTAACAATTTACTTTGTTCATTAATGATAAAACCATACACTACACTTCAGTATTAATTAAAGCACTCAATTGCATATAATTACCTTGCGGACTGTCTGGTCCTTGAAGATTGGAACCTAATGAGTCTGATGGTATTGAAGAAACAGGAACTAATGCTTGGCTACCACTATCCGTACTACTCATAGACCGCCTGGATATTTCTAAGCCACTGACAGATGGAAGTGTTATGTGCCCTGTACTGTTTTGACTATTTGAAGGAACCTAAAAAAATTGGAATCATACAATCAATTTAATGGCATTGAACTTTTTTTACTCAGCAAATGTCAGCTACGCATCAGATCTTAAGCAATTTAATATCAAAATCAGTAAATTTCAGGTTGAAAAAAAAATAGGTTGAACATTGATATTAAGATTTAACTTTTTCACTTGAAATAAATATGCGTCAGTTTATACAACAGATTAATATTTTTCGTTTACAGATGAGAAAAACATTCACATAGTATCAAACCATTTTCACTATTCTATCTAATTTCCTTTTGTTGCCATTGCAATAAATAGTGCCAACAATAATTTAAATAAGAAATATAAATATTGCAGATAATAGCAAAGTAATAAAAATATTGTTAGTTATGGCATACAAATAGCAGTTTGTTTCACTTCTAATTCATTGGAAACTAATGAAAACGAGCACATGAACTACAGTTAACTTATGTAAAAAATTTTAATTTAACTAAGAATTAAGCATTAACTTTATATTAATAAGTTTATCAAAATCAACAAGTTCAGTTTGTTTCTATAACAAAATAAATACTTCATTCACTGGGCTATTAAATGAAGCATGAAACATTGTTTTAAAAATTTTAACAGCAAAGTTCTATATAATGCTTTTTAAGAGTAAATTAATTTCAGAGTTACATTTAAGCTACCAATACCAACGAATACTAAGCAAACCAATAAGAGGCTTGATTATTGGAGCCAGGCCTAGATAAAAATGTCTGCCAACTAATTACTCCTTAAATATTTCATGTAAAAAAAACATTTTACATCTTATATCATGGCCAACAGCTAAAATGTCGAGCTAAAAACAAGGAGTACCACAATGACAAAAGCATTTGCTCCTTTTTCAATATTGTCACTTGCCAAAAAAAGGTTATAAAAATTAGTTTAAAAATATCAAAATTTCTGCTAATAGCGTTCATCTACAATCGGGGTCTAACTAAAGCTTAAGATTTTTTAAAATGTGTATTTTCAATTTTAATTACTTTAAAAAGCGGATTTAAAAAATACAATATCTTGAAACCCAGAAAAGAGGGAAACTACAGTAAAGGTTGGTAGGTATGCATTTGTTGATAAGTAATGCCTCAAAATTACCATAACAAGCATGCAGATGAAATTAAAAGTAACTCGCTAGTTATGCATATTATGAATTAAAATTGTTTTTCCTGTAATATTTACATTACAGTTAAAAATGATAGAAATTGATGGTGTCAACATTACTTAGTTAACACTAACAAAAAGTGTACTTCTGACTTATATACATGAACGAGAAGAGGATTGGAGCTGTTAACATAGCAAGCACGGCATAATAAAAGGTATAGGAACATTAATATACATAAAATTGATGAGAAATCTTATGACAAGGTTAAGAGAAGCTATATCACTGAAATTATAAATAACGAATCATACAATGTCACATTATTTTGAAGCGATAATTATCACCGAGATTGGTTTGAAATTCGTTATGAGTAGTAACGATAATGCACTCGGTGAATCGATACTGAAATTACTTTCAGACACTTACATTGTCTGTGGTTAAAGTTTGTTCCATCAACTTGGATGGCTCAACTTCAAAGTCATTATCGTCGTCGCACGATATCTGATCTTCGTCGTGGTCCTGCAGATGGGATTTGGAGTTGAAATTATGTACAGAGTTCGATGAGTGAGCGGCGGCTTGCACCTGAGATTGCGAGTTGGAAGGAGTGCTGCCCGAACGAATATCACTGGAGCCCTCCATGGACGCGTCCCCCGAGAGCTCTTCGATCTCCGGGGAGTGGGACTCCTTGATCTTGGGGCCGGTGCCGCCCTCGTCATCTGAGCGGGCGGAGTCGGAGAGCGACCGCTTCCGGGGGCGGCCCCGCTTTCTTTTACCCTGCAAGGGCGGCGTGTCTGTCCTTACGGCGGAGGGGGGCAGCGTGGGAGGCACGGCGGTTGTGGGGGGCGCCTGGGGGGTGTTGTTGTTGACGATCTCCTGCTGGACGATGCCGGCCGCGTGTCGGCTTTCCCCCGTCACCTCCGCCAGCCCCTTCACTTTTAACGTCTCTGCCGTCTTGAGGAGCGCTGACAGCTGGTCATGCGAGACGTTCACCTCGCCCCTGTACATGAAGTCTATGATGGCTTTGAGGTCCGTGTAGCGCATATCTTTCATTATCACAATGGGGTGCTTGCAGGGATTCTCTAAAAATAAACTCTGGAAGAAGGGACTGCAAGCGGAAAGCACCATTTTGTGGGCCTTGAGGCTCAGGCCGTCACACGCGAGAGTCACGTCCACCAAGGCTTCCGTGCTCAGCAGGCTCTCGAAGACCTGCAACATGTTTGTGGTGTGGTTGTTCCATTTGAGGCAGAACTGCTGAGACATGATGAGTGATGAAGGATGACAATGACTAGTGAATGAACCTGCAAACAAAAAATAATAAATCACAAGTTACATTGGTAGCAGAATCCTAAAATATTTTTTAAACATGTTTGATTAATTCACGTCATTTAAAGCTTTAAATAATGACAATTATTTGCTAAAATGATATAAGCTTTAACTTATTGAAAAACATTTACACTAAGGTTTATCTGCATATTTTAAAATTCTAAAAAAAATTCCCAACATTTTTTTTTCTTTCAAGGCTCACGAATTTTCCTTTGGGGGGGGAGTAGATAAAAGGGGCAAACTCAAGCAAAATTTATTGACAACAAAACCTAGCCACTGAAGTGTAAATATTGATTCCATAAAGCCAGAGGGGAATTATCCCCTTGACCTGCTACGATGGCAACTACCTGAACAATGTTATTAGGAATTTGTACAGTAATGACTCTACTAGACACCAGACAATAAAATAACAAGTATGTTTTTCATAGGAGGTCGGCTCGCATACAATTTTCAAATAAAAACAAGTAATCAAAACACAATTCTTTTCCTAGGCATACAAATCATGTACCACAACATTCTTGAAACTTGTCGTTTACAATGCTGTATTTCCACTTAAAAAATTAAAAATCAAATCTTATAAAATGTAATTGTTATTTATTACATTATCTTTTATCATTGATAAATCAATTTATGTGGAAGGGCAATAACTATTACCCAGCCAGAAGATTAATTTAATATCGCCATTTAATATCGATCATTTAATTTCAGAACTGATTGAATTTAGAAAAAAAAGAATTTAATCGGCCCTCCATAAATTAGAATCGACACCCAGCCATTAATTCATTAATATGCAGAGTGAAAGTAATGATGTTTACATTATGAGAGATGACGCTGGTTTACTTTTACACCTACTGGTTGACACCTACTAAGTCAGCTAGTGATACCTTCGAGACACCTAAAACTACGTACCACATCACGAATATTAAATCTAAGTCACAGATCAACATTGCAAGAAAAACTGGATATCACATAAATAAACAAAAATAATTATGTTTAAGTTTAAAAAAAAAAACATTTGACACCAATTCTCATCAATAACAGAGAAGAGAGAGCTGCTCTACATGTACACTAGCGCTTCATTAGCAATATGTCTGCCACGAAATCAGTACGCGCCATTTTGTGTACACCTCTCTAAAAATTACATAATAAATTCATTAGCAAGAATGCTGAAAAGAAATGCAAATTTTTAAAATGACAACAATTTAATTTATTATTAATTATAATTTTGATGCAAAACTTAATTGTACTTACAAAAATATAGTAGCTTTCATATGATCTGACCGAGCGATTAATGCGTATTTACAACTCGGTGTCTAAAGTTCATATAACCAAAATTTAGAAATTTCTGAGCTAAGAGAAGTGAGTACGGGGTTTCAGATGTACGAACACGGACTCTATTTTGAGCCAATCGCAACGTTCGAGAAAGATTCTTGCATGACGCAAATAAAAGAAATTCACTGATAGGCTCACAGCAGCGGTATGAGCAAGTTCAGTTTTGGCGTTCAGTTTTCGGTTGCCACATTTGGCTATTATCCATTTTCTCTATTCTTATCGAGAAAGGAAACAAATTCTCCATATCGTGATTACTGAGAAAAAGCAATCAAGCCCAAGCATCTAAAATACTCTTCAAATATAATTTCTGGAATTTGTTTCTCAATCAGGAATGCCTATTTGGAGATGAAACAGATTTATCTGCAACATCAACTGAGGTTTAGCTCCAAATAACAATTAAAACTGATTCACTGATTGATTGATTGTTGCATGATTTCAGAGTTTTTGACTCAGCGCATAGTAGGTTATCCCACTTGCTCTTGCATAGTTTTGGTGTACCCACAAAGAATTTCTTTTTAGTTATTCATAAAACTTCATCAGTATGATCTAACATTTAAAAATTTTAAAATTTAAAAAAAAAATTAAAATTTATTTTTTTTCGCAATTTTAAGGGTTTTTTTAGTTTGCTGGTTTTTTCTCGACGAACGATTAATTTATTTATTTTGCTTTATGTATTTACTTGTGGCACCCGACGGCTTCGCCCATAATAGAAAAATTAAAGGTCTTTTGGTTCGCTTGTATATTTACAAATAATGTATGGTGAATTTTCTCGCCAATTGGCTTGTACCGACGTTACAGTTCCACGTTCTGATAATTTCGTATCTCGCCAATTGGCTTGTGCCCATGTTACGGTTCCACGTTATGATAATTTCGTAATTTATGATAGTTTTTTTCTTAAAATTGGAATAAAAAAAGAACCACATCGAATTTTCGAAAAATCGCTTCGAGGTGCACACCCCCATGCTACATACTAACTTTGTGCCAAATTTCATGAAAATCGGCCGAACGGTTTAGGCGCTATGCGCGTCACAGACATCCAGACATCCTCCGGATGGAGAGACTTTCTGCTTTATTATTAGTAACTAGTGGCACCCGCACGGCTTCGCCCGTAATAGAAAAATTAAAGGTCTTTTGGTTCGCTTGTATATTTACAAGTAATGTATGGTGAATTTTCTCGCCAATTGGCTTGTACCGAAGTTACAGTTCCACGTTATGATAATTTTGTATCTCGCCAATTGGCTTGTGCCCATGTTACGGTTCCACGTTATGATAATTTCGTTATTTATGATAGTTTTTTTCTTAAAATTGGAATAAAAAAAGAACCACATCGAATTTTCGAAACATCGCTTCGAGGTGCACACCCCCATGCTACATACTAACTTTGTGCCAAATTTCTTGAAAATCGGCCGAACGGTTTAGGCGCTATGCGCGTCACAGACATCCTACAGATATCCAGACATCCAGACATCCTCCGGACAGAGAGACTTTCAGCTTTATTATTAGTAAAGATAAAGATAAAGAAGATTTATTTATTTATTTTTGAGTGACGTGAATAATTGATACATTTAAAAAAAAGTTTCTAATATCCGGGGGGGGGAATCAAGAAAATAAAAATATTTTTGAAAAAAAAAATTAATTTGAATTTTGACCTCTTGAATCCAAATTATGTTTTTCGCAATCACGAGTGTGTGTGTGTGTGGGGGGGGGGTATGTGTGTTTGTGTGTAGAGGGGTATGTGTATGTGTGTGTAGGTGTCTGTATGTATGCGTGTGTGTATGTATGTGTTTGAGTGTGTGATGTGTATGTGTTTGTGTATGTGTGTGTAGGTGTATGTATTTGTGTGAGCGTGTGTGTGTGTGAAGTTGTGTATGTATGCGCGTGTGTGTAGCATATGGATGCAACCTGTAGACGGTTTTCGCTAGAGGAGCAGCATCGTGAGGAGCCGGTCGACGGTGATGCTGCAGAGGGTGCTGGCGGGAAAAGGAAATCAAAGGACATTAAAACAGTCAAGTGAGAACAATAAGCAATCGTAATTGCTCAAAAAACAGAACCGACTTCAAAACTGCAGTTGGGTATAGCTCTAAAAAATAAAAAATACTTTTCATCTTTAAACACCATCCATACTACCCGTCATTTCAAAGTTTTCCGGGGAGGGGGACAAGGGTACTTACCAATATCTCCATAGATTTTATAGATCGATACATTTTATAGGAACGAAGCACCAAATTACAGGTAAAATGCACATTTTTATCTTTGAATTGCACCCCTGATCGCTCAAATGACGGGCCTGCTCCGGAGTCGGAATCAGTCATTTTCCCTCAAGGACCGCCACTCAGTCAGTGCTTGTGAAGTCGGAGTCAGACTGATTTGGGGTAAAGGAGTCGGAGTCGAAGGCTCAGAAACTCTTGGAGCCGGAGTTGAGCATTTTTGTTCCGACTCCGCAGACCGACAACACTAATTGCATCATACATCATACATCGCATTGAAAACAACAGTAGGTATTTGTACGAAGGTATTATAAATGTTTCATTCTTGATTTTGAGTGTTTGTTCTGAAAAATACAATCATATGGTTTCACATCATTTTATTATCTTTTTTCACCGACTTCAAAAATGATGTTCAATGAGAATTGGGAAAATTTCAGCAATTATCGTATGACTCAAAGTATTTTAGCGATTCATCGAATTTGAGGGATAAATAGCCAACGAGAGAAAGTTCTTTGAATAACTCCTGAAACTTCTATTCGGTTCGAGTTCTTTTCTCGTTCTCTGCGTTGCCATGGTTACACATGCCGCTTGCGAAGAGATATGTTTGAATAAATTTTATCAAGATGATAAAATCATTTCAAAATAACTTTTAATGGGAAGTATTTGCAAAGCAGTTTTTTGCTGTACGAATCATGTTCTGTCCGTTCGGTATAGCTTATTCTTTTCGAAATTGTTTGGAGTATTTAATTGGAATAATATTTTCATCGCTTATTATTCATGTTATTTCCATTTGGTTTTATTACATGTTTAGGAGAAACAAAAGGGAGGAAAGCAAATTGTAAAAAATATGCATTTTGAGTTTTTTTAAAAAAAGACAAAAATATGAAACGAAATTTTGTTCCTCACGTAAAGCAGTAGAAGCGCTAGAAATATTTTAAAAGAGGGAGGAAATTTTTCGCTTCCAAGCTTAAAACGAAAAAAAAAATACATTTTTCCAAAACTTAACATTTTAAAAAGAACGTTGCAATATCACTTACTTTATTTTTATACTTTTTTTAAAAAAGCTTATCATAATTCCATAAAGCTCTTCCTGTAATCGGAGGATTTTTTATGTTTACTGTTTCGTTATTTTTCTGCAATCTGCCACATTTATTTATTTATTTATTTATTTATTTATTTTTAAAGCCTGATTGTTGAACATGCGTCACTTGACATAACTTTTATTTTCGAAGTAGACCGTGCAAAACCGGGCGACGCATAATTCCATAAAAACTGAGAAAATGAAAACAGATAACTTTTATTTAACAGTTAAAATATTACAATTTAATTGCTTTTCGGTATAATAAGACAAAAGGGCTTGGATCGCTATTTAAAAAGAAATTTAAAAATATATCTAAAAAAGGACTTTTTATCAAATGGCAAATGTAACGAACATGCAACTTCCACATTAACATGATTGGAAGTTCAACCGATTATAATTTTAATACAGACGCATGGTGGAACAGACGAGTCAGATGACGAATGGCTTAATGTTGAGAGGGATCCATTGAAACACAGAGTACAACATCGCTCCGATAACTTGCAATTGATAAATGAAAAATGAACTTCTAAAAATTAAACAGTCAAAAATTGCTCTGTGAGTATTTTTCATTTTACTTTGAAACTCGGTGGGTGTGGTTTAATTTAAATTGATAAACTTATTTAGTTTCGTCATTCGTTTATTTCGTTCATTCATTATCAGTTGGTTTTTGTTACAAAATCATTGAGTCCAAAAGCAATTACATTAAACGGAGACTACTGTATCTATCTCCAAAAGATTGCTTAAGGAGAATACAAGTTGAAGCGTAAAATTTAGAGCTTTGCAAAAATTTATTTATATTCCTTTCACACTCCTGTGTGCAGGAAGATGGTGCAATCGACTATTGTACATATGTTTTTACAGTCAAGCATGTTGGTGTATGTGCGAGATGGAAGAAAACATTCCGCGCAAAAATTCTAAATTATTATTATTATTATTTTGCAAGCTATCATGGGTTTTTAGTAGTTTTTCAGCTAATATCTTCGTTGTTTCGCCGTTGAATTTTTTACTAATGAAAGAGGGACTCCCACTGGGTCTGCAAACTGTGCAAATGAAATTTTTAGGGGTAGTTGATTTAGTGGGTTCAAAAGCTTTTGAGATAATCTCGCTCTTGGAGGGGGGGGGGGGGGTTGTTCTGAAGCTAAGGAATTCAATATTTTCTAAACCAACCAACGATGCTTAGAAGACTTTAAAAAAATTGTCAGTACTCAGCACTCCTTATATGGATGAATTATAATTCTTCCCATAACTGTCGAATAAAACCCACACTACTTTTATACTTGTTGTATAAACTAGTATAAGAAGGGGTGTTTACTTTTTGCTTTCCAACCTTTTTGTTGTCTTATCTGCTCTTTTGAAACACCCTGTGTCTTCTCCAAAATTGGCGATAAGGGAGGGATACTTTCAGGGCCGATCCTAGCAGGTGTGCAAAGTGTGCACCGCACAAGGGCGGCCAAAGCAAGGGGCGGCCGCAGGCCGCATCATCTAGTACTTTTAATCAAGCAAAATACCTCAAGAATTTCTCAAGATAACATAATAAGTCTAATAATTATGCAGAATTTTAAATGTTCAATTATCAAAGTGCCAATTTTCCAACAGCATAGCATAATAGGAAAAATGGAATGTTAGAGCACATTGTGTTGCTCCATTATCCATTAACATCAACTCTTTACTCACATGCTTCATTTGGTTGCAAAATTTGTGACAGAACTGGTAATCAGGCATGGATACAGGGGAGGGGCTCTAATGCTAATCCCCAGTCTCCCAAGCTGTTATTGACCCTTAACAATGAAGACATATTTTATGTTAAAAAATAACTATGCTGATAGAATACTCTCGCAAGTATTTCAAACAACAAAGTCTGTGTTCAGCAGTCGTGGATGTGTGGAGACTGGAGAGACAATGGAAAATTGCGACTCCCTTGAGAGTCAAACACATATAATTAACGAACAAAAATTTTTAATTTTCCCCCTTTACAGCAATTTTTTTTCTAATTAAAATCACGAATGAACTGCCCTGTTTCAGATCAGGTAGGAGGACAGGGCCCTTGCCCCGGATTACAAATTTTAAGTATAGCTCCAAAACGAAGATCCAAAAGGATGCCTTGACGAGACTAACGAAGGCTTCAAACTGCGTTTTTAAGACTTTAATTCCGGAAAATTTCGCTGGTTGAACCACCGATTTTAGGGATCCAATTAAGTCTCTTATTCACCCTTTCTACCTTAATGTAATCAAACATAGCCTAAAAATGGTGGCTCCAAAATGTCTTTTCTGGGAATAGCCCTTCCTAACGTCATTAAAAATTGCTCAATGGTATTTTTCGAATTTTTTTTTTGAAATTTTTACGGTAGAGGACCCTGAAATTCATTCCCTAAGATTACTACCAAAGATGGTCTGAATTAGCGTCTCTAGAGAGGCCCCCAATCCTACCCCCTCTCACTTAACGTATTCAAAAACAAACTAAAATTGAGTTTTTCAATCATCCGTTTCGAAGAACTTTGGGGGAAATACCGCGGATCCCCCTTTTCTCCAACGTAATCACTATAGCTCAAACTCTCGTTTTTAGATGGTTCCGTGAAGCCACCAAACCCTTCCTGCCTAAACTAGCCTGAAATTGACTTCAGTTTCAAAAAACAGTTCTTGAGGGCACACTGAATCCCCAACCGCTCTTTGTCCCATCGTTATCAAACAATGCCTAAAATACGATTTTGGGACTTCCATTTCTAAAACATTCCGGATGGCTTACATAAATTTTCACGGCGCTAGGGCATCTGGCATTCCCCATCAATCGGAGACACGTCTTTAGTTGTATTTTTCAGATATTAATATCGAAAAATATTCAGAAAGATCCGCTGGAGCTTCTCGGTTTCCTTAACGTCACCAAAGATAGCACAAAATTGCGCTTTTTAGAGCCCCAAAACCCTTCCTTAACAAAAATAGCCTAAAACTGATTTTAATTCCGAAAAATATTTCTCTCAGTTCGGAATATTTTCCCGTTTCCCCTATCGTGTCCAAATCTAGCGAAAAATGTATTTTTAAAACAATAATTCCGATAAATTACCAGAGGAAAGATGCCAGACCCCCTACCGTCACCAAAGACAGCCTAAATTTGAGTTTTAAACTTCAATTTTGAAAACTTTCGATAGGAGACGACCGAAACTCCCCCGCGCCAGCAACGTCAACAAAGATAACCCAAAATTGCTTGTTTAAAAACTTCCGTTTCAGAAAATTTTTCGGAAGAGCACCGATCTTTTCTAAACTAAGGTTACAAAAAATATCTGCAATTTAACATCAATTTTGAAAGAATTTTAGGAACGAACTCCAACAGTACTTTTCCCTCAAGTCTCGAAAAATTTCCTAAAATTGCAGTTTTTGACGTCAATATTAAAAATTTCTCCATGGACCTTGAATGTTCCCAACTTTTTTGTCCTTGCAACTTGCAACCAAACACAACCAAAGATTAATTACAGCTATTTTTCATACGCCAATTTCGAATATTTTCTGGTGGCCATCTCCCCCCCCCCCCCCCTGTTTCTCCCTCCTCCGTCTTTCCTCTGATGTCACCAAAGACAGGCTATAAAATGTGTTTTTACGATTAGTAAATTTTTTGTACCTATTACTTTCTTCAAAGATATAAATTGTACCTAAGGAGCTTTTTCAAACTTTTTACATAAATTCATCCTTTTTGTTTTTATTTTTTAAATTAGAACTTGATACAGAAATTTGAAGAAAGATTTATACGGGCGTTATAGTTAAAACACGCAAATTGCTCTTCAGGGGCGGCACATTACGTCTTTGCACACGGGCGGCCGACACCCTAGGATCGGCCCTGGATACTTTACTCACTCTACCATCATTGCAACTGACGGAGCTCACTTCATGTCAAATATCCTCTTCCTGTGATTCAGTTTGAGTAAGTTTCTGGGATTTTGAGTAGTTTTAAAGGACATTTTCTCATTCTATTGCTCCTGTGGCAAAAATTCTTTGTTTCTGAGATGAACGAAAAGATTATAGGATGCAAAGCTATCAAAAAGTACGCCAAGGGGGTGCCCACATAGGAGAGGGTCATCGGTCATGGCGTAATCTGTGCTATTGAGATCTTTAGGGGAATGTTTTGTGGCGAACTTTTCTCTTGGGGGGGGGGGGGGCTCTTGAGGTGAGAGAGTTTATGGTATTTGGGGAGGGGATACGCCCTTGCTCTTGAGGTTGGCGCACCTCCTACCCGAATACCTTTATGGGCACCCCCGAAATTAACTTTATATATTAATAGGCAAGCCGTTTTCTTTCGGTGCCGATTTCTCCTCTGTTTGTGAACCGAATTCCTTCATTCTTTTTTTGCTCAGTAGCTGCTGTCAAATTTTAGTGTCATCAATAAAAATTTTTGAAATCGAACGGTAATTAACGGATATATTAATTAAAAACGCATTTTCGTCCTAAATAGCTCTTTCTACGCGAACGGATGGTCCAATTTTTTCGAATTTGATATGGTTGGAAAGGTCTTCAAAAAATACTCCTAACAAAAAAATTGTCAGGGTGTCCAAAGTCCAATAACCTAAATCCACTAGAAAAAAAGTTATAAACTTTTTAGTTAGCGAAACTCAAAATTTTTTAATTTTATCTCTTTTCCATTGTTGAAGTTCATTGTTGGAAAAGTGAAACATTAAGTTTTAACTCATTTTTAAACCGCTTTTTCTACACGAAAAATGCATTTTAGCTCTTTGAGTTTGGTATGGTTGGAAAGATCGTGAAAAATACTTCTAAAAACGTACGGCGCAAAAACGGAAATTCGCTAAGATGACTAGAAAAGGAGCTATAAGCAATTATAAGTTAGTGATAATTCATTTTTATTTGCTTTTCACGGGACATAGTGTGAAGAAATTGCAGGATAATATTATGTGTTGCCATTTCTAGCTTGGGCATTAAGAAATGAAATTCTTACAATTGGTTTTATTATTGGGCCTTTTTGGGTAACTGCGGGCATTTAAAATATTTTCATTTTGATTCGCAACTCCAGAGCTCGAATACGCCACCTTGCGGGGATTAACAAGACAACTGAAAAAGGTAAAACATTCCGTTCCACCTGTTTTCTTTGGGGTAAATTACAGGCTTCAGACAGTTTGTTTTGTGATGTAATTTCAAAGGGGGAATAGAAAACAAAGCTTTCCACAAACACAACAAAAAATTACTGTCAGTCACTAAGCTTCAAAGTAAGTTATAAGTTACGGCATTTGTTTGTTTTACCTTTTTTGTCCGCCATTAGACATCGTCTGCAGCGTCCCCTATAGTTTATTGGAGTAACGAATTATGTTTTCGCGATTTTAATATTTAAATGAATAATTTTCCGGAGAGAGAGACAACTTTCAGTTTTGATAAAATCATATTCTCAAAAAAAAAAAAGACCAATAATACCTACATTTGCTATCACCACAGGCGGATCTCAAGGTGAAACTATTGATAAAATTGGCGTCCACGTCCAGTGCTTTCTCATGGACAATTATATGCTGCCGCGAGTAAAGTTCGTTCATGTGACCGTTGGAAATTTTATATTTCTTACTGCAAAGGTCATGCTTACTTTAACAAAAAGTATTGTTTGTACAGAATTTTAACGGTAAAAGGAGTTTTGCGGTATCATTTGATTCAGGAAGAGTTAGATAATTGTGAAATTATTGAATTTTATCCATCGGTGTCAAATTTTTGGCACCAATGCCAGGGCGAGAAATATTTTTCTTTTGCATTCGTAAAAAAAAGAGTAGAGAAATGTCTATTTGCAAGGAGCTGACTACGAATGAAGTCTCTCTTTGAGGCGGGGTTCATTAAATTGTAACCGTTCGTGGCAAGGGGAAGGAAATAAATGGCAGGAGGGACACACAATGGGGAGAATGTGACAACAATCCTTTTTTTAATAGGAACGTTATGATAAACAGCGTGACATGTGAGAAAGGGAAGAGGGGGTATGGTGAAGTGCGAAACTTTGTGACAAAGGGGAGAGGGATCACAAATTTTGAAAAGCTTGACATCAGTTATGCAAAGCCCTTAACAATAAACAAATCGACCTTTTTCAAAAATTGTACTATTATTGCGACGTCCAGTGTTTGCGAATGAACAGTTGTATGATGCCACGTGTAGAGTTCGTTCATTTGTTACTTGGAAATTTATATTTTTAATGACGAAGAAGCAACTTACTCAATAATAGCAGATGTTTTATAAGTAATATTGTTCACACAGAAATTTTACGCATAAACTGAGTTTGAATGCTTCATTTCATGCGAGAAGATTTCGAAAATTGGATAGTGTTAATTTGTGATGTGCGCTAATGACATCAGTGAATGGCATTTCACCGCTTTTGATGCCATGTGCAGAAGCGCAAAAAATGAATTTCAATCTGCGCACCAATTAAAATAATTGTTAAAAAATATTAATTTTTTTCAAATTGTTTAAAAAAATGGTCAAAACCTATGCTTTTAAGCATTCTTTTTCAAAGAAAAAAAAATACTTTTGAAATTTCGGAGACGACCCCATTCCCGAAATATCTCCTTTCATCCATCTATTTTGAGATTAACAGACAAAAAGCAAAATTGGAATAAATTATTACTGTTTGGTATTGTGTGGACACATAAAAATTACACGTTTCCCGATATGCAGTAAACATGAGTAAGAGTAGAAATAAAAATGTTGGAGATAGTTAAATTCATTCAAGTTTTCTCAAATATTCATTTATGAATATGGTCGAGTTTCGACCACTGGGCAAACATTAGTATTGATAGAGATGGAATTTAACTACGCGAAATGTTTTTGAGAATAAAATGTATGAAACAAAACTATAATATTTTATTGATTAACTTCTGCACTGGTATTGGAAAAGAACGCGAAAAATAGCCTATTATCAGGCATTGCTGTGAAATATCTTTTGAGGTTTACGACAGCTTACTTGCGGGAAAAGGGGTTTACAAGTTTGACTTACTTGAAGAGCAAATACAGGGACAACCTTAATGTTGAAGATGATTTATGGCAGTGTTTAATCGAGCTGCATATAGATATTTATGGATATATGTGTACACAAAAAAACAAGCCCAGTGCTCGCACTAATTATTTCCTGAGACATTTTCTCAGTTTTATGTCTGATTAATAAGTACTTTGATAGATGTATATTAAAATGACATTTCATGTTTTTTTTTTAATTATCCCAGTAAACACTCATTAATCCGGAGCCTATGCAACCGGATATCGCTTAATCCGGACAGCCATTTAGATGTACATACTGTGAAAATAAAAGGCGAGTTAGCGCAATAATGTATTTTTGTCGCTTGGATTTTATATTTTTGCAATTTTCTCTGCTGAAGTTTAAGATTTCATTCATTTAAATTTAAAACACAATTTTTACCGTGCTGAGTAGTTTTTTTTTTTTTTTTTTTTTAATGCCTATTGACTTAAATTGTAAGTTGTTTTGTTCAGTATATGTTTTCATTAATGCAGACGCCCTGGATCCCCTACTTGTCTGGGTTAATGAAATTCTACTATCAGGGACGCCGCGAAGTTCATGGGAAGTCGCTGTGACCTCGCAAAAATTTTCCTTATTCGACAACTTTTGTCTGACCATTCGGAAAAATTATTGTCACTTCGGCAAAATTTGGAGTACCATTCCGCAAGATTATCTCATTCGGCTAAATTTGGAGCTTTATTTGGCAAATTGGGAATTTCCGTCCCCCCCCCTAAAATTTAAGTTAAGTTCGGAGCACCCTACTAAGTTCATAGATAAAATAGAACAGTTGAGCAATTAAAGTATTTTTTTTTTCTTTATTTTATTTTATTTTATTATTTTTTTTTTTTTTTTTGATAACTAATGTAACACATTAAAAAAAAAATGTGTGTTTTTTTGGGGAGGGGAGGGCATATAGCTAATGAGGCACAAAGTTAGATACGTGGTGGAGGCTTTGGAAATCCTTATATGCTGCAGTGGCGGAGCGCGAGAACAGATATGAAATGATCCAATCGTGGGTCTTGATCTTTTAACCACAATGCCCTTTCTTCAAACTCCTCCATAAAGATGAAAAATCCCAGTGCAAGAACCGCCCGCATTCCTCCCCCCCCCCTCCCTCCCTGAGCTCCTTGGTTCTAGGCGCTCTCTGTATGTACTACCTGTACTCTGCCTGCGGGAGCCTAGGCTTCGCGCGGTTGCCCCGGGCAACAGCCACAGGCCGGTCACCTCTAATAATAAAGAACGACGGGGACTGTCGAGCGATGATTATGAGCCCGGCGACCGCAATATATTTCCTATAAGAAAAGAATTACAGCCAGAAGAATACAGAATTTGTGGTGTGATGAAGTAATCTATTTTCACTCTCCTTGGTTCCGAATAAATAAGAAAATGACATGCTCATTCCAGTGCTGACACAATTATTTCTGTTTTAGTTTTGAACTTTTTTATTCAAAACCATACGTGGCGCGCTCTGGGGAGGAGGGGGGGGTTACTGCCCCCTTACTTCCAAAGGAAAATGGGCTTTGTCCCCTCGCTTTTCAGGGTTGAAAAATTAATGATGGATTGGAAAATGGTTTTTAAAGGGTGGATTGATTTATTTCCGAAAGTAAAAACTATAAAACTTTCAGACAAAAGAACTTTTTTCATCTTATTTCATAGGAAAGGAACTTTAAAATGGAAGGGGAAGTGTGCGGTGGCAATCCGTTCTGATTTTTGTTGCCATATTCCATTTTCTGAAGTTATTAAATCAATAATATTAAAAGCCAGTAATGTAGTCCAATTTTATAAAGAAACAGCTTCAGGGGTCACGCCTTCTAATCAGGGACATGCACAGAAATTTTGGGGCTTTAAAATAATGACTTTTAAGATCCCTCCTCCATATTGTTTACCCCTATATTTCACCCCTCATTTTAAAAATATTGGACCCCTTCAGGGTCGGGCCTGGGGCAACAGGCGTCTCTACTTCTCCCCACCCCCTGTGCACGCCCCTGCCTCTAATCCCTACACTTCCTTTTACACCCTGATCCCCCCTTTTTTTGGAGCACCAGTCACCTATGGATATTATTATTAATAATATCCATTGGTGACCAAAGTCAGTTTCAAACTTTTTTTTATTTAAAACCATTCTAGTCAAACTTAAAGAATCCTGAGAAAGAGTTTGAAAAATACCTTGCACTCAAATTGGACGTACAGCTACTAGAATTATTGAAGAAAATTAAGTAAAAATAGATAGATAGGTACAGAGAGATATTTAATCTTTTTTTAAAATTTAAATACATGAATGATGAATCTGTATTCATATACTTGTATTGAATTTAAACTTGTCAAATTAATAATTTTTTTATGAATTTTTAGATAAGATGAGAATGCCATTTCAAAATGCAGCATAGAACAACACCATAAAGTAAACTTCTTTCTAATTGAATTGATTATTTCAGAAAGGACATAAGTCCAATGGATGTCCATAGGACTTATGCCCTTTCTGAAATAATCGATTCAACTACTATAAAAACAATGTAAAAGAAATGTCAAAAAAGAGTTATTTTTCATTGAGTCGTCCGATTACGTCAAATGTTTGCTACTTTAATTAATATGTTGCGACGAATTTAATTTAAATATTCCCTGAACTAAATAAGCCCTCACAGTGTAAGGGGCAGAGATTTGCAAAGCACATAGATGCATACGATTAAAAGGTCGAAAAATAAGCTCTTGTAAATTTTGCTGAAGGAAAGATAAGACATTGTTTGAACTTTCACGTTGGCGGCTCGTATGGAGGGGGGGGGGGGTGAGGCAATTGCACCCTCACTGTTAAACGTAAAGGGGCTTTGCCCCTTCACAAATTAACGATCGATTGAAAAATGATTTTTACTCTGCACATTGATTTATTTCACGAAAATAAAAAATAAACATTCTAAATAAATGGTCTTTTCTCATGATATTTCATAAGAATGAAACTTTGAACTGAAAGGGGGAG
The DNA here is from genome assembly GCF_026930045.1 of Uloborus diversus. Taxonomy (NCBI): domain Eukaryota; kingdom Metazoa; phylum Arthropoda; class Arachnida; order Araneae; family Uloboridae; genus Uloborus; species Uloborus diversus. The sequence goes on along the minus strand of NC_072734.1, from coordinate 63,645,805 downwards.
AGTCTACGGTGGCTATCCGTCCGAAATTTTGACGCAAAATTCAATTTTTAGAGGTTATTTAATCAGCAATGTTAAAGTCCAATAACAAAGCCTAATTTTATTTCAAAAGAGCAAGAGAAGGGGGGGGGGCATATTTTGTGGCGCTTCCTTTTAACCCTTCACACCCCCCCCCCCTTTTTTTTGGTGCACCAACCGTCTATGCTTTTACATCTATTTTGTACTTTCGTAAGGTGCTCCAAAAGATGGTACATTTTAGACAGGGCCGAATTCAAGCGATGGGGTTTTTTGGGTTCAATTCAAACCCCCTCCGAAAAATTCCAAAACTATTTCAAAAAATGATTTTTATTATACTTTTTGTGCTGAAAAAAAATTACAATTTTTCACATTTATTTATTTTTTAATTTCATTTAAAAAATGAAACGATGAGCCGCAAACAAAAAAAAAATGAAGGTGAAAAACTCCATATTTAACTTGTTTTATAAGCATAAAAAAATGTAAATTTGAAAAGTATTACTTCGAATTAGTGTATATGAGAATATCTTTTGAGTTATTAAAGAGACTTTGAATATTTAAGGTAGGCGAACCCCCTAAATATTTTTTTCTTCAAAAAACATTGCACCTTTTCAAAACTTTATACAGTTATTAAGTATGACATAAATGACGCATTTTGACTACGTATTTGTTGAAAAAAAATTCTATAGTTTTTTTTTTTTTTTTAATAAAAAGCCATATTTTCAGCAAAAAACTACCATTTCCTTAACCCTTCCAGTGCATTCACTTCTTCATAATTTTTAAAACTTTGTTGTATGTCTATCTCTTCGTTAGATACCAGAGCGTGTTAAGTTCCTCCAATTTAGAAATAACTAGCAAAAATACCCGGCGTTGCCCGGGTCAGTAATAGTTATGAGCAACAATCGTTACTTGCCCTTGTGTTCTGTTTTAAACGAAAGAATTCAAAACAAACCTTTTTGACGTGATTAAAAATCGAGCTTCTTCCTTACTCATAAAACTAAAATAGCAATAAGTATAAAGAACAAAATAGTATTCATTTAGAAACGAAAGCACGACATTTAAGCGTTATGCAAATTTGAAGAATTTCCGAAGTATGAAATTAAACTTTACATGTTAAAAAAGATTTATCTGTTAGTACTTTTTTTTTTTACATCTAAAACCTTCTCTGTATGGCTATTGATGTACGAACTGTTTTAAAAAATGTAGCCGCCCGTGTTCCCCTTACACTTGCTTTAGTTTTTTTTGGGAAATTTCAATTATTGTGGGCACTTAGTGCGATTTAAAATGTTACCAAATTTGGGACAATCATTTTGGGACACCTTCGATAATATTCTATTCTATTCTATTCAAGAGTCACAACTGACTTCAACTGTATTTATGTCGAGGTCTGCATACTAGTGCCTTGCCTCCATTATTTTATATACCGATAGATGGCAGCACCATCACCGGATCGAACAGTTATTGAGAATTTAGAACTAGTCCAAGAGCTAATAGCTACCTGGTACTAGCACCCCCAGAGGTATCGTTTCACTTGGAGGACATTGAGACCACGAGCATATTTAACGTCGCCCAGTCCCCTTTAATGACGACGGTGGGTCTTCGACCAGCGGGGATCGAACCCGAGTCCCTCCGGCCCCGAGTCCAATGCCCTACCGATCAGGCTACCACGGCCCCACCTTCGATAATACTCCCCCCTCTTACTAATCTTTATTATAGAAATATTGTCGCCAGATGCTGAGCTACTTTTGGTCAAAATAAAATGGCGCTAAACGGTTTCATCCGAAATGTTTCCAAAATAAGTAATAAAATTTGGCGATTGTTTAAAATTGCGTAAAAATAAAAATTTATGGAAGTTTTTTTTTGCTCTTTATGGATTAGCCTTATTTAGTTGCTGGATTATTTTACACAGTAAAAAAAGTTTTTTTAAAAGATTCTTTGATTGGTGTTATTTTGTTTACATGGTGTAAGCTGAGAAACATTACGTAGCCTTTGGCTTCAAAAACAGCGACAGTTGAAAAAACTACCAAATGCATCAGCTACTGAATCTTTCTGCAAAAATTTTGGCGATATTTCTGCTGATTGATTGGATAGTGAGTAAGTGTCCAATCCGCATAAATAATAATAAAAAAAACCGTTAATTACATTTAAGTTCCGTTTAAATGGAAAATGATCAGCCAAATCCATAGACTAATAATAAGAGCAGACCGAGCTTTCACAAACTTGCTGATAAAAAAATTGGTTCATGGATACATCATGTGACTGGTGGGAGGCTTGGCGAAAACTTTGGCAGCATGGTTGCTTGATAGCAACATTATCTATAGTTTTGCACTCGACATATTTTAAGACGTAATGCGTTTTCATTATAATTTTTTTCCAGGTGCAGAGATTGAACTGTTTTTCCTTTTGTCATGGATTATTTTGACATTAGTAATTAGTTTTTGATCACAGTTTTCAGTAACTTTTATTTCATTTGGAACTGCTGCGTCAGCGTTGGCGTGAACGTAGTGGCGTAAACGTTTTGCGTTAATGCAAAAAAGTACTAATCGGTATCTTAAATTGAAGTTGCAGGTAAAAATCTTACTATTTGCCGATTCTGTTTGGGCGCTTGCATCTTTAATTGCTTAAAGAGTTATTGAAATCGACTAAAGAAAATGCACAATACTATCTAAACGAAAAACTCACTATATTAACAAAATATTTACAACTTAGAATAACAAATTTACAAATCGGACTCCATAAAAGATCATTCTTCCGTGTTCCATCAATTCTATTTATTTTATTTATCGCGGGCGTTGATCGTCTGCTATGATCAACGCCCGTTGTTGCTAGGATATCCACCAGTCACATGGCTTGGTTTATGAGCAGCAAAAGGGTTGCCATAGCTCGGTCTATTCTTATTATTAGTCTAAGGCCAAATCCATTTATTTTTAGCCAATCTAGTGGAAAAACGTTACTTTAAGATTTGACTTGAGAAAAGCCTCAAAAAGTCAGACGAAACACAAAAATATTCAACAATACAACAATTCTAGCTATCGACTGGGAGTTGAGAAGATACACTAAATAATGAATTGGATTGATGAAAGCCTTCGAACAGGGAACAAAAAAGCTCATAACTCGTTTTTTATACAACTTAGAAACTTCGAACAGATGCTATCTTTAGCAGAAAAATTAGTGCTTTCGAGAGTCTTATAATGTTATTATGTGCACTTTTTTTCTACTCCTATATTGGGGCATTTGTGCAAAAATTGGGACTAAAATTGGAATAAAAAAGGAACTATCAATCGGATTTTTTTTTTTTTCGAAATGGTCTATAAACCTTCCCAGTACCAAAATGAACAAACGGTGAAAGTTTCAGCCAAATCTGATGGGTAGTTTCTGAGATCTTAGGGAACAAATTTACCAAAGTCCATTTTTATATATATAGATTAACTAAAAACAGGTTTCGTGGGTAATAGTTTGAAAAGTTCCCCCGAAAAACGTGCTTTTTGCCCCCTAAGTTAAATTGATCATTGTTTCAAAACTCCATATTGCATGTACATTAGCTTTTCGGCAATTATATCACAGTAATATGTTCCATTACCATTTTTGCAAAGTTTCAAATTTTTAGAGTAAATACTTGTTTCGCTGATCTGTTGGCGTAAATTAAAATTTTGAAAACGTGTTTTTGAGAAAAACAAGAAAGAAAAAGTCCACTTCAGTTATAAGCAGTGCATTTGAGTTGAAAAAATTTCCTCTAGGTTTTCAATAATTCATCGATTTAAAAAATTTTTAAGCAGATTTAGAAAGAAGACAACTAAAGTTTTCTAAATTTCTCAAAATCGATTTTTTTTTTAAAATTAGTGTGTTCGCCTACCTTAACAGGGGTGAAGTTATGTACGTATCAGATTTTAATAAATACGTCGTCCATTACATTTGCCCATGTTCATGTGTCCCATGTGTAGCAATTCAATCAATACTATACTATTTTACAACATTTTTCTCCCGGTCTGTTTGAACAAATAAATCGACGACATCGGAATAACTGATATCCTTCATCAATCTCTTTAATCTAGAATGGACAACGAATAAATTTAACTGTGTTTGTGATCTAGTAAAAGTACATTCATTTTTATAATACACGAAATGGAAATGTACCCATCTCTTAACCCCAGTACAACACTACTACCCATAAGTCAGAGGAACTCTTTCCGCCCCCTTCCATCAAGAGTGATGGCGCAGCCCCAAATACTACGGCGACCCTACCCTTAAAATTGAAAAGTACCCTAAAATAACCACCTAAAAATGTCATACCCACTTTTAGAAAACTACTGACAGGAAAGTTTCCATAAAAATTCCGCATTCCGGTGCGACCGGACTTAAAATATTTTAGTTTCTTTATTTTTAAGCTGATTACGTATTCGGTTATAGGTTCATGGTTGTAAGGAATATTTAAAAGATAAATGATCATTTTTTAAATTTTTCTTCCCTATCTTTAATAGTAATTCACATTTTTGAAAGAAAATTATATTTTGCCCCCCCCCCTAATGCTTGCTGCCCATACATGATGTCGAACGGGCAGTCGATGTTGTATTTCAGCAGAAGCTTTTTTTCACAAATACGACACGACACTGATCTCTCTTTCTCTCTCTTGTAAAACTATGCGACACAAAAAGAGAGAGAGAGAGAGAGAGAGAACAGTCAAAAAGAAATTTCTGATTGCGCCATTAACGTACTTTATTTTATTTATTTTTTTAAAGTTAAACTCATGTTATAAAAAACTGCGGAGGTTGATACAGGAACCTTCATAAAATAGGAATCCACAACATGTAATAATCATAAGTCATCCCCCACTCCCCCTCCTTAAAGCCAAATGTGAACTTGGGGGAAGTTTTGCTATGCTTGCTAATAGGAACATTCATGTAAAATATTTATCTTTTGAGCCATGTTGCGTTGTGCGCAATAATACGACATCCCCTCTCACATAAGTGTTGCGAACTTTGAATGTTGAAACACACAAGGAAAAGTACGGAGATAACTTATCGTTCTTGATCACATGCTGTCGTTTACAAAGGATGCATTTTTATACAGCTTCCAAGTGTATGTGTGTGTGGTGGGGGGGGGGGGAGAAAAAATCAAAGATGATCTTGGACTCCCTAAAGCGGAAACGCAAATGCACTCCAGTCGTTCATCGATCGAAATAGCAATTAGAACGCTTGAAAATTATTTGAAAAAAGAAAAAAAAAAGTAAGAAAAGGAAAGGATCGAAAGGAGAGGAAAGCGCTCCTGCGCATACTCGTACACCAGCAGAAAGAGGGGGGAAAGAAGAGTGCGCGAGTACATCGCTGGCTGCCCGCACCATCGACTGTGCGTGTGCGTGTGAGGGAGGAAATAGGGGGAGTATCACGTGACCAGACGTCAGCGCACATACTCGAGAGGCCCGTGTACAGGTACCAGGCGTGCCTGCCTGACCCGCTTCCTGTGTGGCCGAGCTTTTTATTTTTGGAATGTACTCGGCTTGCTGAGGCCAAGATGGCGGCGGCGTATCCGTCGGATGACGAAGAAGTATGATTCGTATGGGAGGAATTGTACTCTGCCATATTTAGCGCACGTACACAGTGGTTCCTTTTATGCCAGTGAAATCTTGACTAGTGACGAATCGACGAATCGCCTCAGAACTAGCTGCACGTGAATTGATAATGCAAGCTTTTTTTTTTTCGCTTTTAACGAAAAGGCGGCGCATGATTTTTTTTTTCTTTTTTAAATGGGAATTCGTTTTTTGTTTTAACAGAAGAATTTATTTGTGGTCGAAGAAACATTTTTAGCTTACTTTAATAATTGTACACATTTATTAAATCTTTTTTTTTTTTTTCGTCCCCACATTTTCGCCACATTTATTTTGAAAGTCCCTTCAGGGATCAAGAAGCGGGAAAGGCTCCCTCCCTTCTCCCCCGACTTTTAGAAATGTATTGCTTTTGTAGAAACATGTTGCGACAAAGCCCATATGCGACATACCTTGGCGACTAGTTTTCTCAGAGCAACGCTTTCAGAAGCCATGTCAAACTGAATTGGGATATAAACTCTGAAAAATAATTTATCTGGGGAGATCCTTAAGATAATTTATAAGGGGATTATTTTAATATCCTTAATTAAAATATTCTCTGGCTCCTAAAAATTTAGTTTTGTCGGTCTCTGCACATAATGATGTTGATGTATCTATTTTTTCCTTCTGTTTTTCGTGTTTCGCCGAAAATAGATCCTAATCAAAAAATAAGCACTTGCATGATTTTTCTGGGTGATAGTGATGATACCCACTGGGTACCATTAAAATACCCTACCATTACAATAAGCCGTACCCCGCTTACACCCTACCATTAAAATAAGCCATAGTGGGGCCCGGTTAAGATATTGGGGGGCCCAAAACCAAGCACTTTTTCGGGTCCCTTTGTGAAAATTTAGTTTTAGCTTTGACTGAAACATTACCCCCATTTGGGAACCATAGGCTACGGCCTAACTGGTCTATTCAGTAATCAGGCCCTGAGCCCTTGTAAATGAGATCGTAATTCGAAAAAAATTCTCATGATGCAACAGCCAGACGGAGGTCTAACTAAAAGACAAAACAATGGAAGCTTTATTGCTAAATGATCAACGCAGAATGATGAAAAACAATAGGTATAAAAACCTTTCAGCTTTATGCAAAAAAAAAAAAAAAAATGAAGTTGGATCCACGAATGGTCCGAAAGCGGCGAACAGAGTGTTATAACTTCATCTCGCAAATAGATTTTTTTTTTCTAAAGAGCAAAGTAGTTGGTTGCTTTGAAAGCTGATAGTCAAGAATTAATATCTGCATGAACAAATGTTAACTATAGCTCATGAAAATAAGCACTCATCTGAAAGAAAGCCCTAACGCATCTTTTAGAGCAAAATTTAACATAAGAGTTGATCTTATTTTCGGAGAAACAGGTTATGTATAAAATAACCCTAAGGCCGTGGTGACCTAATCGGTAAGGTATCGGACTTGTGACCTGGAGGGTCCGGGGGTCGATTCTAGCCGATCGAAGATCCACCGTTTTCCTTATTGGTGACTGGGGGACGTTAAATATGTTCGTGTGGTCACAAAGTCCTCCAAGTGAAACGATTCCTCTGGGGGGGCTGGACCAGGGATTCCTCGGTCTGAGATCATAAACTTAGAGCTGTCTTCAGGGTCCCATCCGACCGGTTAAACCACAAATAGTGGTAGGAACAGGGGACCCTGGAGTGAAAAGTATATAACCCTTCGCTCCTCCCTCCTCTCCTTGAAAACTTAAAAATTTACAGCCTGCTCTAAAAATAAAAGTTATTTTGAAACTGATTTCGAGGCGTGCGGCGTATTATTTATAGCTATGCGACTGATTGACTCACTCACATTTTTTTAATTCAGTCACATCATTACCTTCACATTCACGCACCGTGTTCATTATATCTAACACTGAGAAATATTTCACCCTCACATTTAATACAAGATTTAAACCAAAATATATAAACGGGAGTAGCATTTTAACAACCGTTGGAAGCAAAAATTGAATGGAGAAAAAAAGTTTCGTTATGATTAAAATATTTTCTTTAAAAAAGCCCATAAGCACCTACAACTGTGAAATTTGGTAAAAAATTAATTCAGACTCCGGGAGTGTGCACCCGATTTCCCTTTAATTTTGATTAGCGTATTTTAATCAAGTACAATTTTTCTTCAGGTGGAAGCGGGATTTTAACATTTTCTTATTGCAATAAATTATAATGAGCGCTTAGTTAAATTCTATTTTCTATGAGAAGAAAACGTGTAATTGTTGTTTGTATAGTGAAATACAGTTTCTCTCCCAGCAAGAGCGTCATCGCTTTCAATCGAAAACCATTTCTTTGTTCAAGTGTGTACACGACGAGGGGAACTGAGGGGGGGGGGGGGGAGGACCGATTGTACCATTGATATTTTTAGGGGAGTGCTTTAGAGGATCTTGATCTCTTTTTGGTGGGCATCTATTTTTGGGGGTGCTCCGCAGCTTTTGGGAGGATACATCATTTTCTCTAAGGGGATCTGGCACACCTCTGCTCTTTCTAAACTGGTTAACTCAAGGACGCAGGGGGGGGGGGACACCTGTTGGCCGGGTCCGAGCCTGCAGGGGCCCGAGATTTTTGATATCAGGGGTGAAATATATGCAGGGACGTTGAGGTAAACAATATGGAGGGGGAGCAGTGAAAGTCATTTGCGACGGGCCTCAAAGTCATAATTTCTGTGCAGCCACTGCAAGTAGGGTGCAAACTGCCTGAACTAAATAAAAGAAGCAATAAATGGCTGTTTTGATACTCCAAGCCACATTGCTAAAGACGTCACATACATTGCTCTTGATTTTAAATATCACGATGAACAAAATTAAATTTTGGTTCCTATATGAATTAATTTTCCAGGTAATCCTGGGTAGAGAGTACTTAGGCTGGGCTTCATAAGTCGAATGGTAAATCAGGCTCTGGTTTGCTCACATAAAGAAATCTGATCGATGTAGCCAGGCCCGTCATTTCAACGTTTCACTGGAGGGGGGGGGGGCAAAGGGTGTACACTCAATGCAATTTGAATAACCAAAACTTCGCCCACTTCTATGTAAATGGATCAATTTCTCAAAGCCGGGGGTGGGGGTCAACTGCCCCCTCCTGACACCCCTAACTGATGGGCCTGGATGTAGCTTTAGGAAAACACCACCAGCAGACAACAAAATCTGACTGAATTTGTTTATAAATGATTCGTTTGCCTCAAAATAGCTTCAAATAAGCATGATCGAAAAATAAACTATTTTTGGGGCAAACCTACCCTGGAAGCGCCGTTGGATCTGCGTATCCTTAGCCTTCACAATGCTGCCAAATGAGGTTTGCGCCCCCTCCCCCCCCCCACTATAGTTTTCATCAATGGCGTAACTGGGCGATGGTTTCGGGGGGGGGGGGTACAAAAACGCGATATTTATAAATAAAGAAAGACAGGAATTAGCTACATAAAATAATGCTCTCAAAGAAAAGGAGTAGGACGGGGGCACTTCCCTAGAATTTTCCTAAAATTATAGCTCTAAAAACGCAATTATAGACAATCTTTGAGATGTTAAAGTAGGAGGCGAGGTCCGAGGTTCGAGGGCCCTCCTCTCTGAAATGCTCCAAAATTTGAAGTCTTTAAAACTCGATAGTTGGCCATTTTTTGTACCGTTTGGGAAAAGAATAGTGTCCACGGGTTCTTTAGAGAAAATTTTCGAAATTGAAGTCCCAAAAACGCCATTTTAGAAGATCTTCAATGATGGTAGGGGAGTTGGGGTTCTCGTCTGGAATTTTTTTCTGAAACTAGCTCTACAAATGCAATTCTGTACGATCTTGGTGATGTTAGGAGAAGGACAGTTTCATGGGCTCTCCCCCCTCGGAAATTTTTCAAAATTAAAATCTCCAAAGCACGATTGTAGATTTTTGGGTACAGTTATGGAAAATGATTGTGTTCAGAGACTCCCCAGCAATGTTTTGAAACACAAGTTCCAAAAATTCCATTTCCAATGATCTAGATGCTGTATTGGGGAAAGGGTACGGGGATTATCCTCTGAAAATGTTCAAAATTAGCCCTAAAAACGCAATTTTAGATGATTTATAATGATGTTAGGGGAGAGGAGAGCAGGCCCGTCATCTCAAAATTTTGCAGAGGGGGGTGTCAAAGGGTATGTACTCAATGTATTTTGTGGAAGAAAAGCATCAAAATACTTGCAAGATACTTGGGGTGGGTGGGGGGGGGGGATCAGTTGACCCCTATGATGGGTCTGGATGGGAGTTCCAAAGGCCTCTCATTGGAAAATTTTCTAAATTGAAGTCTCTATTGTCAGTAATTTTTGGTAATATTAGGGAATGGAATGGTGTTCAGATACTTTCTTGAATTTTTTTTGACGTTCATGTCTTAAAACAATATTTCGACTATCTTTCCTGATGCTGTTGACGGGTTTGTAGCTCCACTTGCAGAGGTTACCCCCCCCCCCCTCCGTAACTTCCTTTAGCAAATACGATGCACAACCAAGTAACTGAACGTAATAAAAATGCTGGAGCGTGTACTTTAGTTGAATTAAATATTTTTTACGGTAATAACAGTGTTTTTTTTGCCCACTTTAAAACGATTAACTGTTAATACAGGGGTGTCCGAACTTGTTAACCGCGACGGCACACCCCCTAAAATTTTAGACTCTCAAGAACGAGCATTCCTTCCCCCGAGAAAAGACTAAGACCTCTTAATCCCCAGAAAAATTTTAGTCGCCCGTGACTATAATATTAGAATACATTTTATTTTAATGAATAAAAACGTAACTTACTGAATAAACTTTGAGTGGTTGTGTAAATTTGCTGTAATGATTCAATAATACATTAATAAGCATGACATATACTACATTTTTATCCACAGTATTTTCATTTACATAAAATTTAATTTCCAAAGAATAGAAATTTTAAAAATTTTAAATTTCATCTTAATTTTGGTTTTTTGGCTCTTCCTCCAAGAATCCGCCATTCACTGTCGCACAGTTTTGTCTGTTCGTAGAAAGGCACTCGAATCTACATATTTATTTATCTACTAGAAAGTAGAAAGTCGCCCGCCAAGGTATGACGGATGAAAATTGCTTCTCTCCTTCTACATTTTAAAGAAGCAATTGATTGTTTGAAGATGTTTTGATAGTTGAAATTTTAACCCTAACTCCAGTGGATTAACCCTACACTCCAGTTGGTAGCGTTCATTGTTGACCATTTTTTCGTTTCTTCATTCCCCTGAAAGGACACAGTCTTACCAGTAAAACAGTTAAGCTACCGGATCGAGTGCAGCCTTGTCCTAATCAAGCCTTTCCCTCCATGTTAAACAAAAACAACACACCTTATCAAATTATCATGCTGTGGCTGTGGCGCGAGTTTCATTATTGTTGGAAACACGTGGGTTACTCGATCATCGGCTATTATTTATATGAGGATGGATTTATATTACCCATCTATCCATTAATCTTTCTATTCAATGACAATCTATCAGAATTGTCTTGGGTTATAGAAATATATATCCCTGTGACCTTGTCCGGGTCGCAGAATCGCATTTGAAAGCTACTTTTCTTCCCTTTCCTTTTTTTGAAAGACTGTTAAGGGGCACTGGGGGGCAACCCTTAGTGAGGCCTCAAGGGCCCTTCTTGAGAGGACCCTAGAAGAGAGGGCATGAAGGACATAGCTTCAGCTGTTCCCTCTTTCGGGCAGCCGTACTAGTGAGCCGATGAGACTCTACAGCTTTGATTGGTTGAATAGAAAATTTAAAATTTAAAAACTTCGGAATGTTAAAACAATGGTTAGAACTAGATATTTGTCTCAGAAGATGTTGTAGGGAGGGGGGGGAGGCTAGGGAAGAGCAAGAAGAGTGAAAATACCAAAAAAAAAAACTTTATTTTTTACTTAATTTTTATTTTAATAAAATTTTATGAAAAACTTTCTGCAGGAAAATTGCCATAGATTTAAATAGTTTCAATTTAGTTTTAGCTGGTAATTTTTTTCATTTTATTTTTGGGTTTTTCTTTAATTTTTGTCACAGAGTAAAGAAGCGACCTGGATTGAAAACTAGAACAAGGAGTGTGAACTTTAATTTCAAATTTCATATGTTTAAGGTTTTTTACTGAATTAAAAATGTCATCGAAAGTTACAATTATAATTCGTAAAGCATCGTTGGGGGGGGGGGGGGGGAAACACCAAGACCCAGGGCCACTGCGAACTAAAATCTATGGGAGGGCGAAGTTCTCAATTCACCGAATGCAACTCCTAATTTTACCAAATGATAAAATACGACCATTCACACTTCACACATCCCTTCAAATTGTAATAATGTCTCCAAATTTTTCGAATCGTCAGACAAAATTCGGGGAGTAAGGAAAATGTTTCGGAGGTCACAGTGACTTTCCCACGGGGGAACAGTCATTTTGATGCACGGGCATTTGGAGCTGATTTCGTATGAATTTAGTATCACGAGTTCAAATCAAGGACGGATGCAAGGGAGGGGTGATAGGGGCGATCGCCCCCTCTTTGAGCGATATTCAGGAACTTTCTTTGGGTTATATTTTTAATATTAAAGTTCTAAAAACTTCAATTTTACGTAATCTTCGATGGTGCTAATAGAAAAGGGAGATCTTCCCCGGAATTCTTCCGGAACTGAAGTCTTGAAAATGCAATCGTAGCCCATCTCTTATTACTCTGGGGAACCGAACCTAAACTTTCTACATGATTGTTTTCAAAATTAAAGTTCCAAAACCTCAATTCAGACCTTAGAAGATATTAAGAGATAGGTTCAAGGGCTTACATTGGATATTTTTCGAAAGAATAACAACTATAGGACACTTTTGATGTTGTAAAGTAAAGCGATTACAGTCCCCCGAAAATTTTTAGAAATTGAAATTTTAAAGCGTAAAATCACCCCCTCCTTGAACATTTTCTGGATCCGCCCTTGGTTCAAATATGATATCAGTTTTACACAGGAGCTCAGATTTCTAAGATATAAGATTAAAATATGTGTGATATGGTTTTAAGTTACATTCATAGGTCAAATAAAAAACGAAACATGACATTTTTATTCCTATTGTATTACACCGTAAAAGGCGCGCTACTTTGGCCCCAGGGTCCTTCTTTGGTTCAAATGGAGAAAAAAATACAACGTCCTCTGTTAACAAGTCAGGCAGTGGCGGATCTAGACGATCCTGTTGAGAGGGGCGATTGACTAATGTATTATGGGGGGGGGGGGGAGGTGACTAATGAAATTTTTTTTTTTAAATTAAGAACTGAAGCATGTTTTTTTTTCTTTCTTTTTTTTTTTCAAATAATGTATATTGTTTAAAGAGTTTGAAGAAGAGTTGTAAGTGTTTCGAGTACCACACACACACACAATAATAAAAAATTGATGGAAAGAAATGGAATTTCTACTAATATTCTGGATCTGTCATCTAACTTAAACCCTTCAATTTTTGATTCGTTTGAGGACTCGTGAAGTATTTTCAGTAGCCATTCAGATCCTCAATCGAACTTTTTTCCTAATAAATAAAAGAAAGGTTGCAGAAAGAAAGGTATCGAAAATAATGAAGAGAAGGGTACATGAAATACTAAAATTGCATTTTTAAATAAAATTTGAAGATAGTTACGGATTTGTTTCTTGATTCACTTGTTTAATATTCCCCGCATATGTAGGAGTATTTGCAGACTCTCTCCAGGAAAATTTTTGTCAGGAACGCATTTTTAGACTATTTGGTGGTTAATAAGAGGAAAGAAGATTTGGAGATCCCTCTTCGGCAAGGGCGCCCATATAGGGGGGCAAGAGGGGGCTCGAGCCCCCCTTAGAAATTAGAACTTTCTTGTTTTTAGTATTTTTTCTTTGCAAAAATGTAAAAATATTTCTTCTCCAGCCATTAATGAATAAGTAAATTATAATTGTCTAATTTGAATGACTCTAATTTGTCCTGAAATTGGTTTTCATGGGGAAAATATCATGTTAAACCATGGTTGAAATATCTGAGCCCCCCCCTTACAATTTTGCATATGGGCGCCCATGCTCTCCGGGGGAGTTTTTTTTTTTTTTTTTGAAATTTAAGAGTATTGTTTTGGAAAACACAATTGTTTGCTTTCTTCTTTGTCTTGAAGGGAAAGGATGAGATTCAGGAATTCTCCCCAATCGTTTTTTTTTTGTTTTTTTTTGTTTTTTTTTATACATTAGAACTTCAAAATTGCAATTTTAGATATCTCTAGCGATGCTAAAAACCAGGGGGATCGGGGATTTTACCCCGGAAAAAATTTCGGAATTGAAGTCCTAAAAACGCTTGTTGGCCATCTTTGATGACGTAGCAAAAGACATGGGGTTCAGAACTTTTCCCCAGAAACTTTTCGATGTAGGAATTCCAGGAACGTTGTTTTAGACCAGCGTTTCTTAAATTGTGTTCCGCGGAACCCCAGGGTTCCACGGAGCTCTCTTAGGGGTTCCATGAGATTTGCAGGTTTTCTTTTCATAACTTTCAAATCTGTTCTTTAAAAAATCGATAAAACTAACGCTTTTTGAAAATTAAAAATAAATTTACTTTTACTTTCGTATACTACTAATTATTAGTATTATTTTTGTTATTACCCATCAGAGTTTGTCACTATAGGAATAATTTTCTTTGTTGCTTAAAAGAATGCAAATTTTAGACTATCAAAAATAGCCTGAAGTTGTGCCTTCTAGATTTCAACTTCACAATTTTCCCCAAAACACCTCCTTCTACTTTCTCATCTAATGTCTCCAAAGATAGGCTAAAATTACATTTTAAAAACTTCTATTTCGAAAAAATTCCGGGAGAAACTTTTGATCCTGAATATCGCCAAAAATATTTTAAAAGTGATTTCAATATAGAAAAAATTTTGGAAGTGCTTACCATGAATTACGATTTTTGTCGAGAATTTCATATATTCTGCTCTTGATACCAGCTACTCACCCTGTATTTGAAAGGACAATTTCAACATTTAACGAGTAAGAACCATTTTAAGGAGCAGTACTGGTCAAGGGCATCTAAACGTTCTAACTCTGTCTGACGTTAACACATAGTAATATTTACTAAGTCCACGATTTATCTTTACTTACAATAAAGCTAGAAGTCTCTTTATTATTAGTAACATAGCATCCAGACCGTTCTCCCGATTTTAATGAAATTTGGCACAGAATTAGTTTGTAGCATGGGGGGTGTGCACCTCGAAGCGATTTTTCGAAAATTCTATTTTGTTCTTTTCCTATTCCAATTTTAAGAAGATTTTCCCGAACAAAATTATCATATGATGGATGAGTAAATTACCAAGTTATCATAACGTGGAACCGTAACATGGGCAAGCCAATTGGCGAGAAATTCATCATACATTATTTGTTGATATTCAGGCGAACCAAAAGACCTTTTAATTTTCCACAGCGGGCAAAGCCGTGCGGGTGCCACTAATAAAGAACCAAAAAATTGTTGAAAAATTAAAGACATTTTTATTTTAAAAGTTTAATAACTTTTTCTGTGTAAATTTAAGTGAATTATTAATGCTATTGCTTGCAGGTAAAAAACATGAGTATTTCTTTTCCTAATGAAAAATGTTTTTGATCAAAGACTTATTCATAAATTCTGAGGTTGTTTGTCCCTTTCAAAAAATACAAATAGCAGTGTATGTATTGGTATTTTACAATAACAAATAATAACTAGCAGTTATCAATAATTAGCATGATCGTTAATCAATATTTATTAGCTATTAATATTTAATAGCTATTTAATGACAAATACAAATAGTTAATATGATAGTTCGTCTGAGGTCTGAACCTGGGTCCCCCGAAACAGAATCCTGGCTACGCCACTGAAAATTGGTGACGAAAAATCAGGGGTTAAACGAAAAAGTGAGCATTAAAAAAAGGTTCCA
Organism: Uloborus diversus; assembly: GCF_026930045.1. Classification (NCBI taxonomy): domain Eukaryota; kingdom Metazoa; phylum Arthropoda; class Arachnida; order Araneae; family Uloboridae; genus Uloborus; species Uloborus diversus. The sequence continues at coordinate 63,630,358 of NC_072734.1, read as the reverse complement.
CTAAAAAATAAATTAAGAAACGCTCTTTTAGACCATCGTTTCCCAACCGGTGGTCGCGAGAGGTATCAAGGGGGTTCGCGAAAACAATACTGTAATGGCGGAAAATTAACATGTTGGTTGAGATGTTGTCTCAAGTTCAAGCGTCTTTTTTGTTCAACATTTATTTCTTTGTCTCTTACACATTCGATAGTTCGATTGAACTTGATAGAAACGTTATATGGAGAATATGAGAGTAACTTACTGAATATACCTGCCTTGCTTTCAATATTCGAGTTGTACCACCGAACCATTGCTTCTGTCACTCGTCTGGTCTGTGCTAATTCTTGTATTAGCTACCAGTTTGTTTGGCACTCTTGGCTTCCTTAAGAGGTTTTCCACCTCCAGCTCAGTCACTCCTATGTCGGGCTGATGAGTGCTAATAAGCACAAAACTGCAGTCCTCGGCTGGACTGGACTGAGCTGGCGGTATATTTCATGCATATGAGAGTGTTTGAAACATCTTTACTTAATTTTCTATGTTTAGTTTCTTTACCATTTGAGCTATCGCGCTTCTCTTATGCTTCGCCGAAAATGCGATGGATACAATAAGTGCAAGGGCGCTATTTGTTGAATTAAAAGATGAAAATTTGAGCTCTATGTTAAAAAGGAACTCATGAAATTCGCGCACAGAAATACTCTCTTGTAATAAGTGAGCATATGCATATTTTTGTTGACAAATTTACCGTTTATTAGAGTTAATTGCAGACCAATCTATTATTTTTCAAAAATAAAATAAAAAATAAATATGCATTTTACTCCTCACTTTTAGCATAAGGAAAAAAAAATTCTTCAGCACTCAAACGATTAATGTACACAGTGTATCCTTATCCAAACTAGATTCGCAGTTCTTTCCAAGAAGATGTAAATTTAGTGAACTTTCTAATTTTACTGGACGGAAAAAGATCATTTTGTTAATCTGAGACATTTTCTCCAAAAGGTACTTTGAAGATAATTTTTTAATTGATTGATTTAGCGTTACGAATAAACGTATTGTTGTGACAGAAAAAGACATTTTGAATTTTATTACCTCTTTTAGACAAAGTTTTCATGGAAAAAATGAATTTCAGCATGTAGAGATAAATGCAGAAGAAAATTAAGTACTGAACGTAAGCTAAGACTGAAACTGTCGGACAAGACATTTGAGCCAAATTATGAAATTATTTGTTCCACGACACAACCATCCCATTAAGAATTTGTACAAAGTGGGCAAAAACACCTAACTCACAACACATTCGGGTTTTTGACCTAGGGACAACCTCGAGAATTTTAATGTTACCGTTATTTTAGTTGGAATTTATACAGTTTACAGTACGATATAAATACATTTCATTTTATCTTATGCAAATTTATTTCTTGATTTTTTCAAAAAAATTAACTAGAAATTAAAAACTCCAAAAAGTGTTATGTTTGAAAGCGAGTAAAGTGTTAAGTTTAAAAGTGTACCCAGTTTGAAAGCGAGAATTTTTTTTTTTTTGGAGGGGGGGGGGGAGGGATTTTTGCCATTGGAGCTTGGGGGGGGGGCACCCCTGGAAAAGCAAGAACTTACAAGTTGACCTTAATTCGTTGAAGCGTTGTTACTAAAGCTTCCAGATATTTACTCCATGTAGTGAATTTTCCCGAACGTAACTTGACTCCAGATTGACAAAAGGGCAAATACGCTGGAAGCATTCCTTGTTTTAGAAGCCTATTTGCTTTAGAAGTGCGCAAAATGGAGTTAAAACTACATATTTTGGGTAAAACAGCAGCACTATTTCTGAAAAAGAAGAGCTGACAGAGAAAAACTAATTTCATAATTCGATTCAGAGCACCAAACATATCTAAAATCCGTTCTCCAACTCCGGGCATCTAAGAAAAAACTTATTTTTTTTTGTTCCCCTGTGTTATCTTTTGCTTTAGTGTTCACTTCGCAAATGGATTTGATTTCTGCAATTTCAAAACAGAAATCAGGAGAATTCAATAACTTTGCAGTTTTTTTCCCGCCTCCTACATGCATATGTTTATGTAATAGTCAAGTATTCCACAGTATTACGCCTAGGGGCCTATGGCGCAACGGGGGGGTGGGGGTGAAAACACCCCCCAGAGGCATTGGTTTTAACATAAATGCAAATTATGGTACAGCAATTTATGCATATGAAAGGGCTATTTCGATCAAAAAACCTTTTCAGAAGGTATTTTTTATCAAAAAATCCCCTTCAGAAGGTATTTTTGATCAAAAAATCCCCTTCCGAAGGTATTTTTGATCGAAACTCCCTCCAAAAGGTGTTTTTGAATTTAAAACGAAAATTCAACGGAAGATATTTTTGATTAAAAAAAACCCCTCCATAAGAGTTATCTGACTGCGCTAGTGCTAGGGGTTTAGAGGGTGATAAAACATGCGAATTCTCCAGTCAAAGCTTTATCTCGGAGGAGAAATTGCCAATTGTTGCATCAATACAACAAACAACTTTATATTGATACTCTAAATTTTCTACAACAAAAGTATTTTGACGCATAGAATTTGATTTCATATGGGGAAAAAAAGTATTTCTGGATATCTCCAACATTACTAAATTTGAATTTGAACAAAATAGCTGCAACAAAGTCGTGCATTCTCATCAGTGATAAAATGAGCTTCAGATGTAGAACTTACCTTAGTATTTCCATCAACTCTAGAGAAGTAGAAAAATATTTGGTAACTGATATACTGCAGAGTAGAAATAATAGCCGAAATCGTCCTTCAAAACTCGCTGGGTAAAAGACATAGACTTTTGTGCCTCTTGCAAATTAGCTGCGCTGCCCGGCGTTGCACGGTCTACCTCGAAAATGAAAGTGATGTCATGTGACGCATGTTTAACAATCAGGTTTGTATAAGAGAAAAAAAGATATTGAGAATTTTCCCGTCAAAGTGCAGAAAAAAGCTATTTTTGGCTCAAAATTTAAATTTAGACCTCTTTGGGTTTTTTTTTTAATTCCAAAAATTCAATTATTGTTATCAAAAGAGGAAAATATTCCGTCTCACGGATTTTTCGAAGAAAACTCCATATGTTTATTCCTGGGCATCAAAGGACCTCTGTGCTAAATTTTTCACAGACCCGACAGATACAGGGCTCGAAATTAACAGTGGTCATAAATTTATTTATTATTTTTAAGCAAGTGACATAATGAATTACTTTTCAACACATCAATCTTACTCCGTTTTCTCCCTTTTACTTTTTTTTTCTTTTTTCCTTTTTTCCTTTTCTAACCCCCACCCCCTTCTTTTTTATTTCTCCGTCCTTTTTACCTGTGATTCTTTTTTTTTTTTTCTGAGGAGGTGCACGTCCCTCTGGACCATTGCCCCTGTAGCCGCGGTCATGTGGAGGCCCCGCACTCAGAGTCAGCAGTTTGTAGCACCTGGCTCCTCTGATGTCCTTTTACTCATCCCCATGGTGAAAAATGCCACAATAATGTCATTACTGTCATTCGCATTACTGGCACTGTTGCTGCCATTCATATTTTTAAATTGTATGCTAAAATTTCCAACTGTAGAGCTTTGAATACCTTAGTTTAAAAAAAATGGTTTCCTTATGCCTCCCCACCCCATGGGAGCTCATATAGGGGGCAAGTGGGAGCTCAAGTCCCCCCCTCCCCCCTAGAAATTAGAACTTCCTTGCTTTTAGTACTTAGTCTTTGCGAAAATGTAAAATCATTTTTTCTCCAGCTATTGTTGAATAAGTTATTAAAAATGTCAACTTTTAATAACTCAAATCTGCACTAAAATCGGTATCTATGAGGAAAATATCCTGTGAAACCATGGAAAAAAATATCTAAACCCCCCTCCCCTTGAAATTTTGCATATAAGCGGCCATGCCCCCCCCCCCCTCGCAAAACCTAGTCCTGGTACAAGCTCCCGTACCTCGTCTCAAAAAAATTAAACAACGCATGATGAGAATAGAAGTTCCAAACAGAAAAAAAAAACAAGAAAAAAATTGTTTTCGCGCACAATATCCCGGAGTTTCCAGTCGGTTGAGCGTTCTTCTTTCTGTTTCGGCACGTGTACAACTAAGGAGCATAGAACGCTCTCGCAATAAAAGGCCGTCGGAGGAGGGGGGTGGGGGGGTCAGCGTCTGTTGGGGAGGTTACGCGAGGTTGTTGGCACGGCTGGGCGGCAAGTGTACGCGAGAACCTGTTTCGGATTCGAGACGTTGAGTTTTAAATTAAAACTCGAAGTAACTTTCCGGAGCTTGGTTATCCCGCGCGAAATGGGGGAAAAATGGCTCAGGCTCTTTAAATGGCATCATTCTGCAAGATTCGGATCCGTGATCAGAGGAGGGCACACAGCCGTAACGGGGATGCCCTCCATAAAAGGACGCATTTTTCACATGCTATGCGGGGGAAACAGAAAAACAACGTCTTTCGAGGTGGAAAACATTCTTGTTATTGCAGAAGAGGAAATGATGAATCATTTAAAAAATATATGACATTCGCCCCGTGCATCATATGTGTACTTTGTCTCTGTATGCTTCAAAAAAACACATTTTTTGAAAAGCATATATTTTCATTGAGTGAAATATTTTGATAAAAATCTCAAAACCGTATCAAAAGACTTTTCACAAGGCCGGCCGACGAGAAGCCACCAGCTTTGTTGGAAACTTGGGGCCCGGCGCTTGGAGGAAGCTCAGTCTCATTTTGGTTTGGGAATTTTTTTTTTTTTTTTTTTTTTATAATCTAAAACGTACTAATGCCACTATTTCCAAAAGTGATCCAGCAGGTCAGCATAATCAGTCTAAGTTATGCTTCTTCCGCCATTTCCAAGTTTTTTGAAAAGTTTTACATTAAATGCAGTTGGTGCCCCTAGGGGTGCCTTGTCTCTAAGAACAAGGGCCCTGAAATTGCGAAGACCCTCCCCCCGAAATGAAAAAATACTCCTCAACCCCCCCCCCCTAAAAATTTCAATGGCGCAGTCTGCGCCATGACTCCCTCCCCCATAGGTGAGCACCCCTTACTTTTCGCTGACACGAAATCGCCCCCCTCCCCCCCCCTGTTTTTCCATTTCAAACTTACCTTTTGCTATATTTAAGGGGCTGGTTGATTTTCAATGTCGGCGAAAAATAGGGTGCCACCATGCAATAGGGGTAAACCATGCAATTCTATCGAAATAGTATTTCATTTCATTTAACAATTCAGTGTTTTATCAAATCACTTACATATTCATTTATTAATTTATTTTTTTTTTTTTGTTCACATTCTTTCATAATTGTTTCCTTATTTACTCATTCATTCATTTATTTTCTTATTCATTCTTTAATTTACTCACTCATTTATTTTTTCTCATATATTTATGAATTAATAAATTAATTTATTCGTTTACTGTTGAATTTCTTTTCATTTATTCGTTCCTTCTTTAATTTACTCAGTCAAATATTGCACTATGCGATAATTTATTTTGCCATTTTTTGAGTCAGGATCTAGAATCCGTTAAGAACTTAGTCCCGAGCATTCCGGATTTGGGCTCCTATACTGTAGTTCCAGTTTAGCTTGCATGCAACTTTTCCATTTACTATCCAATACTACATCGCATCTTCCACATCGTTACATGCCAATTTTTAATCACGTACATACCTCCAAAACGGGGAAGTTGCGAAAAACTAGATCCTGCCAAAGATTATTTAACTTTCTCGATAAATTCAAAAACAACGGTTATTTATTTATTTTCTGGTTGATATGATATTCCGAATTCAGTGCTTGGCGATATTTGTCTGGAGTTCCTGCATATGCTGAAGAACAAGCGAGAGTCATTTCCTTTTGATAATCTCTGTAAAACTATCTTTCTTGCCTTACTTCGGAACATAGTGGAAATCGTATTCCAGAGGAACTTCGTGCTTCTCTTCAAAAAATTTATTTCCGCACGATAATTCCGAAAGATGATGAAATAAGCTTACCTAAATTACGAAATATTTACATTTCATTAATAATTCACAACAAAGTACATGTATATATAGTGTACGTCCACAAATTAAAGACAATAACTTTCGAAGTGCGCCAAAGATCATGATGAAGTCACAAAATATAAAGCTTTTTGATTGAACCAAAAAGTAGAGCGAGAAAAAGCCACAGACACAGTGTCATAATTTACCTACAGCCGTGAAAAAAATAAAAATAATAAAAAGAAAGAAGCAAAAACCTTTTTTTAGAAACACATGAAATATGCCAAAATTACAACATTTAGTGCCAATTAAGAAATTTCGCTAAGGAGTCGTCTTCACATTTTTCATTAGTCCTCCCACCACTGCCCCCCCCCAGTATTGGGAGGACTCTAGGCATAGAGCATAGGGGGGATTTCCCCTCTCAGTGGGGCATTGTCCCATATGCCCCCCCCCCCCATAAATCCGGTGGCCATGTTTCCTCCGGCTCCTCATCTTCGTCCATGTTTCCTGGAATCGATTTTATTTATATCCGATCTTCTCAAACTTACATATTCCTTTTTAGACAAAAACACTATCCAGCACACTAGCACACAATATCTAGCTTCCAACCCCTGGCATCAGTTTGAATTTTGAATCAGTTGGAATTCAAATTACATTTTTCGCAATTACAAATACAAATGTGACGACCAGCAACAGGCTCTGGGCCCAGCTAGGCTGGTCCTAGTCAATTAATTAGTCCCCAATGAAGATCAAAGGCCCTCTTAAAGCTATCCACTCCCTTGCTCATTACCGCCTCTTCCGGTAAGCTATTCCAAGTGCCCACGACCCTGCTAAAGTAGTAGTTTTTCCTGATTTCCAAGTTAGCCTGAGATTTAAATAACTTAAAACAATGATCCCTTGTTCTGCTTTCCCCGCAAAAATTTAATCCATTTACATCTTTCATTTTGATAAATTTAAATAACTGAATCATGTCCCCTCTGACTCTCCTTTGCTCCAGGCTATACATGTTAAGCCTATTAAGTCTGGTATCATAATCTAAATCCGAGAGTCCCCTTACTAATTTAGTTACTCTTCTTTGAACCCTTTCCAATACAAAAATATCTTTCTTCAGATAAGGCGACCAAAACTGAACAGCATACTCCAAATGAGGTCTTACTAAACTCCTATATAAAGGCAGAAGAACTTTCTTAGATTTGTTTGAAATAGATCTATTGATAAACCCCAGCATTTTGTTGGCTTTGTTACTAGCAATACTGCACTGTTGACTAAACTTGAAGTCCTGATTTATAAAGATACCCAGATCCATAACATTTTCTGCCTGATTGCTGACTGAACCCTGTAAACGATATCTCATACGCTTATTTCCATGACCTAAGTGTAGCATTTGACATTTCCCTACATTAACTGCCATACCCCATTTATCTGCCCACTTAGTAATATGATCTTGCAGCTGTTTTACTTGTTCTTCATTTTCGACAATCCCCATAATTTTTACACCGTCAGCAAAACAATTCATGCTTCCAGAAATATTTTCATTGATGTCATTCATAAATATAATAAACAAAAGAGGCCCTAAAACTGATCCCTGAGGAACCCCACTTAAAACATCACTCCAATTCGAATGATTTCCTCTCACAACTACTCTTTGCTTCCTACCAGTAAGCCAATTTCTAACCCAAAGTAACGTTTTTCCTCCTATTCCTGTGTCAGCTAACTTGCTGAGAAGAGCAACATGCGGTACCTTGTCAAAAGCTTTTTGAAAATCAATATAAACAACATCCACGCATTTTTTGTTATCTAAAGCTGAGGTAACCTTGTCGTAGAAATGCAATAAATTAGTAGTACAGGATTTACCTTTCCTGAACCCATACTGCAAACTAGTCAACAGACTATTAGTCTCTAAGAACTTCATGATCTTAATTTTGATCAAAGTTTCGAAAATCTTACAAATCACCGAAGTCAAACTTACAGGTCTATAATTCCCAGCAATACCTTTAGACCCCTTCTTGAAGAGTGGCGTTATGTTAGCCAGCTTCCAGTCCTCTGGCACCGTGCCCGAGTTATAAGAAGCATTGAAAATATTCAAAATAACATCCACTAATTCCTCTGTACATTCAACTAAAATTTTTGGATAAATATTATCTGGTCCCGGAGCTTTAGTTGCTTTAATCTTTTTCAAATGAAATAAAACCTCCTCCCTGGAAAATACAAAATCCTCAAGCTGTATAATAGCTTGTATCTTGTTAGTGTCAACTGTTGAGATACAGTTATCGTTAAACACACTGGAAAAAAAGTTATTTAGAACATTTGCAATATCCCTATCGTTTTGGATTAAATTTCCATACTCATCAACCAAAGGCCCAATTTAACTGTTTCGAGCTTTCCCAGGATTAGCGTAAGCAAAAAACCTCTTAGGGTTCCCATCAATGTCATCTGCCAGCCTTTGCTCCAATTCCCTTTTCTGAATCCGTACCAAATACTTAAAATTTCAACTTGCCTTACCATACTGGAGCCTCTCCGCACTCTGACCAGTTTCTTTAAACTGACGAAAAGTGGCTTGCTTATAATTAAGAGCTTCTTTAGTCTCCCTGGAGAACCACATGGGCCAAATTTTGGTACTAACACCTTTTCTCCTAAATGGAACATAGTCCCCAACCGTTTAACAAGTTTATCCTTAAATTCCGTCCACTGCTGATCTGTGTCGCTATTTTCCAATCCTGACGAAAAAACCTCTTTCAAGCTCTGCCTAAGTGCAACAAAATCAGTGTTTCTGAAATTTGGCACAAACCTAAAATTATCATCTTTGCACACTTCAAATTTAACCTGGAACCTAATGCTGTTATGATCACTATCTCCAATATGCTCCCCTACACACAACCCCTGAACAAAACTACCAATGTCACAAAAAACTAGATCCAAAATCGCCTCCTCTCGAGTTCCCTGAGTTATAACTTGATCTAAGAAACAGTCACCAATTACTTTTAAAAATTCCTCTTCTTTGCCATTACCAGGATAAAAATTATTCCAATCAATACCCGAAAAATTGAAATCCCCCATTATGATAACGGTTGCGATAAGAAACGTTTGTGGAAACAAGAAACCCAACGAGTAGTCTGTCGATGACATCTTAGTTATAAATTTATAAATTAATTCGACTTGTGGGAGTGGAGATTGCTAACAAACTTCTTTTCCTGCAAATTTTAAATGTCAAATATTAGGCATTATGATATTTATAGTTCGCCCCCCATAAATGATTCATTTATTAAATAGTACCTTCAAAATAGTTATTTTATCCTTTGAATGAACTTTTTATTTTTAGTATAAGTTGTGAAATTTCTCATCTGTGATTCATTTGTAAGCAAATACATGATATTATACCAATTTATTCTTACTATTTCTTATTTAAACATGTTTCATTTATTGTATTATCTAGTGAAAATATTACCCAATTGCTTTGGTAATATTTTCACTAGATTTGGCTTGAATATCGTAGTCTTGTGCTATTCAGTCGAAAAATAAAAATTATTACGAAATTATTCCCATTAATTGATATTGATATTTCTCGGTTTCATGCTTTAAATACATGCATCATTTTTTTTTTCTTCTTTTTCTTTCTTTCTTTTTTTTTTTTTTCCTAATTTGGAAAAAAGACTTTTTAAATAATTCATATCATCATCATTATTATTATTAATTCAAAAAAAAATTGTTTTGACGGTTCAAAAATACTAGTTATAAAATAATAAACGCACACACTGCCAAATGAGTTGATTCCTCTCACAAAAACATTTGCTGTGTGTATGTGAGTATATTTATTTAGAAAAAAGTATGTTTCAGAACATCGGTGTGACATGTTCGACGCATCAACATCGCCAATGTTGTAACTAACAACACCGATGTTGCATCCAGGGCTGCGGAGTTGGAGCAAAATTGATCGACTCCGACTCCAACTCCGAGAATTTCAGAACCTTCGACTCCGACTCCGCAACTCGCAAGCACTGGTTCTGGTAGAGTGGGCGGACTTTGGAGGAAAATGATCGACTCTTACTCCGACCCTAGGACCCAAAGATATCGCTCTCAGGTTAACTCAGTTTTCTAGGCCTTTTATATTATTTATACTTTTTTAAAGTATTCTAAAATTATCTTTACAACTTCAAAAATTCATAACTTCGAAAATAAACAAGATATTTATATTCCGTAATCATTAGGTTACCGCCCTATAGCCAGGGATATGGCAGAATTACATGAAATACACCGCCAGCTCAGTCCATTCCAGCCGAAGACTGCAGTTTTGTGATTATTAGCGCTCATCAGGCCGGCGATTAGCACTGACCAGACTGATTATACCATGCCTTGTCTTCAATCTTCGAGTTGAACCGAACCATTGCTTCGGTCACTCGTCTGGTCAGTGCTAATTCTATATTAGCTATCAGTTTGTTTGGCACTCTTGGCTTCCTTAAGAGATTTTCCACCTCCAGCTCACTCACTTCCTATGCCGGGCTGATGAGTGCTAATAAGCACGAAACTGCAGTCCTCGGCTGGAATTGACTTAGTTGGCGGTGTATTTCATGTAATTTATATTCTGTCTTTTGCATGTATTACTGCAACTAAAAAAGTTTTCTTTTAACACACTTCAACATGCGCACCATTGTTGAATCGCACCATCTTAGTGATCCCTAAGCACTTCCAGTCTGTAATCAATTTCAAGTCAGGCACGCTGTAACATTTCGCCTGTGATTGTACTAAAAGCTTGTGTAATGCGGCGTTTCAAGTCATCAATGTCATTAACCGGTGTCCGGTAAACAATATCCTTTAAATAACCCCACAAGAAGAAGTCGTGGGGTGTTATGTCCGGAGAACTTGCTGGCCATGGAATTGGGCCGCCCCATCCAATCCATTGGTGGGAAAAGTTTCGTTGAGGTGTTCCAGGACTGCTGTCAACCAGTGTGGTGGTGCACCATCCTGTTGAAAGTAAACAATCGGCTGTAATTCTTCCAACTGAGGAAGAGCAAAGTTTTGAAGCATATTCAGGTAAACGCAGCAATTAACTGTGGTTTCTATGAAGAAAAAAGGACCACTGATTTTGTTGTGCATAAGCCCACACCACACATTAACCTTTGGGCTGTCTCGTTGAAGCTCAACTACTGCATGTGGGGATTCAGAACCCCAAATTCGTACGTTGTGGCGATTTATTGTACCAGACACATGGAACGTTGCCTCAACATTGAAGCACATCTTTTTCAAGAAATCTTCATCATGCTGAATACGTTGTAACATGTCTACGACAAATTTCGCACGTTTTGGTCGATCTGTCTGTTGGTAACAATGCCTGCAGCAACTGTACCTTATAGGCATAGAGACGCAACTGTTTATGAAGAACCCTGTGGATTGTGGTTGTAGGCATTTAGAGTTGCTTTGAAGCCTGACGAATTGAAGTTTTCGGATTGTCCTGGAATGTTTGCCGTATTCGTTCCACATTTTCTGGACTTGTGCTGGGTCGTCCGGCTCCACTTTTATGCAATACTGATCCAGTGCTCATGAAGCTTGTGTGCCATGCACGGATGGAGGGTCTGGATGCTGGGTCTCTTTGGAATTTTGTCCTGAAGTTCCGTTGAACCTGTATATCTGATTTCGTCTCTATGAACCATGACACGCATTGAACTTTCTGTTGTGGTGTCCACATCTTCACTTATAACTGTTCAGCCTATTGAAAAAAAAAAAAAACTTTAATAGTTACCGTAATACATGCAAAATACAGAATGTAAATATCTTGTTTATGTTCGAAGTTATGAATTTTTGAAGTTGTAAAGATAATTTTGGAACACCCTGTATTTTTCTCTCATGCAACTACATCTCATCTAACGTTTGGCTGCTTTTGGACCCTCTGAATTAGTTCATTCTATTTTTATTTGCTCAGTTTCGAAAAAAGGTCCAAACAGATACCGAAAAATCTGATGATACCCAGTAACAGATAGGATGAGGAAAGGATGAGTAATGGACAAAATTCCCTTTTTCTCTTCAAATTGTGCAAAAGATTTGATATTTTTAGAACTAAATTTATTAGTTCTAAAGGAATAAGTTCGAAAAGAATTAGTTCTAAAAGAATAAAATTTATTAGTTTATTTTTAGAACTAAAGCCTTATTAAATTGAAATGAATATGAAACACCAGCTGACCTTGTGGCAGTTGTTCATAACCTTCCACCACTGCCTTGTAAATATCAACGAACTGACTCACAAAATTCACTCTGATAGCACTACTAGGTGGTTGCACCGTATCCATGGGACACAGCAACACCAGTTTTACCCACCTAAAAGACTTATTATTTAAATCCAAACTTATGCCTGTCTGTTACTGGACCTTTGTCTGTTACTGGTGCCGTTACCCTAAACCCTATTGGCTAATTTGGTTGCTTTTGATGAAAGGAGGGGAGGGGGGATTACTTCAGCGTAATTGCTGTTGTTGTTGTTGTTTTTTATTATGCAACATGCAACATTTTAAAATTCAGACTGAGAATTGAAAAGTGCAAAACGCGCATGAGCGTTATAGATTTGTTCAATTCTGACAGAATTGTTTTTGAGGTCAATTATTTGTTCTCTCTCAAAATGTTGCGATATTTTCTTCTTCGCAGCAACTCTTTGAGAGGTGAGAAATATTACACTGGCATAACTACGTACCGCACGACCCCGCAACGCGGAGGGGCCAGAATTTTTTTTAGCTTTGTTTTCATTAAATTTCATAAAAAAAACTACGTAAATCAAACTTAGTTTGAAAAGCTTATATTGGTTCTGGGGCCTCCTAGAACTCCAGAACCTATCGATGTGGACCCTCGATTAAGATCTCGTGGCTACAGGCCAAACATTTTTTCGGTGCCTTGTAGCCAAATATTACAATTTTTGGGGTTCCAAAATGGCACGGCTTATCAGTGAAAAAAAAGGGGGCCCACGGCCCACCTTCTATGTGCAGAAACCAAACCTTGGCACGGCACGGAGCAAAAAGTGGGGAGTTGGGGGGGGGAGGAAGGGGGTGAGAGAGAGAGAGAGTCGGAAAAAAACCGAAAATTTTTGAACTTTTTTTTTTTAATTTTATAATTTTTTCCATAAATTAAATTTGGTTCGAATATCTTATATAGTAAAGAAAATTCGGGGGAGAGTCCTGAAAACCGTCTTTTTTTTAAATATGGTTCACGTTTGCTTTTCTAGGGCTTTTATTTAGAAACAATTTCCGGGGAGCGACTCGAACCCTCCGTCATTCCAATATTATTGAAAATCGCCTAAAATTTGGGGCTTTAAAACCTTGATTTAAAAAAAATCCTGGGAGAACCCCGGAACCTTATCTTTCTCGTCAGGTCATCAAAAGCAATTCAATTTCAGGAGTTCAATTTTGAATAACTTTCGGGGGCCACCACTTGTGATGTTGTTAAGGCAAGGGCTGAGGGTGTTAGGAACTTTTCCCAGAAATTTTCCGAAATCGAAGATCCAAAAATGATGATTGACCCTTAATGATGGCAAACAATTGCATTTTAAATACTTCAATTTCAAAAAATTACAAAGATGGCCCCAAAGCTTTCCCTCATTTTAATATTGCGTTTTTGGAGCTTCAATTTCGAAAACTCTGGGGCAGAGTCCCCAATTCAATCCCTTGTTCTAACGTCTTCAAAAGTGACCTACAACTGCATTTTTAGAAGTTCCAAAAATAAGAATTCCTTGGGCAGGGAACCCGATACCGTTTCATTAAATTAACAAAGACTTTTCCAAAATTACGTTTTTGGAACGTTAATATGATGAAATTTTTGGAAGAGCCCTTAACTCCTTCCCCAAAGGTGGTACACAATCACGTGTGTAAAAACTTCCGTAAAATTTACGTGTAAGACCCCCAAACCTTCCATCCTCCTGACTGAAGAACGTTTAAAATTGCTATTTAGGAAATTCAAAAAACTCCTACAGGCAGAGTTCCGAATCTCATCCTTTCAACTAATAACTCCAAGGGCTATTGCATTCTTAGCAGTTCAATTTAAAAAAAAATTCCAAGGATAACCCCCGAGCGCCGTTGTTTTAACATCATCGAAGATCTTCTTTGCGTTTTTCGAACTTCAATAATAATTGCAGGAGGAGAGTCACTGACCCCTTTCCATTATGTTACAAAAAAAAAAAAAAAAAACTAGTAATGTTGTGGCCATTACGAAACTTTCTTCTAAATTTTCTTTTTTTTTTTTTTTTTCTGATCCCTCCTCATGCTTGATGAGGAAGCAATATTCCCAACAAAAACAAAATTACACATGCCAAAACTTGACGACCATCCCAGTGTCTGAATTATTGCAAAAGCAAAGCAAAGAGCGAAAATTGAAAGTTATTTTAAAAGCCTTGCTTGAATTAATTACAAATATTTTATTTGTTAACAAACATAAGATGGCAACAGTTAAAAATTTTAAATCATTGAGATAATATTTCCGATCATTTCCATACAATTAAAATCACGAGAAATACGCAGACGACAATCTATTACGATTTATCTTTCTTATTGTTGCATTAATAAAGCTATTTTTATTCAAAAAAAAAAAAAAAAAAATTCAACACCTCTTGGAGCGATTGGCGTCAAAATTGAACCAAAGCCTGTTTACATATGTATTAACATATATTCCAAATTTCAACCAGAATGTAGTATTACTTCTTGAGATAGGGTACTCACAATGGAAAAAAAGAACGGGCGATTGCGCTACTCCCTTTCTAGCTGTTGACACCAAAATAAAATCAGTTCTTATACCCACTAAGGGCTACTTGCCGATAAATTTTTCTTTCATTCCGTTCATTATTTCTTGAGATACAGCAGTCACAATTAACGACAAAAAAACGTTCTATAGCTCAACCCCCCTTTGAGTTATTGACACCAAAATTGAATCAGCACCTGCTCCTGTTAATGGCAACATATGGACCAAATTTTGTTTGATTCGGCCAGTTACTTCCTGAGGAATAGCAAGCACGCGTAACTCAAAAAACGTCCCATTGCTCCACCCCCGTTGGAGGAATTCGCGCCAAAAACCAATGGGCACAAGTTCACATAGGGGCACATATGTGTACCAAATTTCGTTCAATTTCATGCGGTAGTTTTTGCTGTAGAGCGACCACAAAAAACTGGTCACACACAGACGTGACACACACACACATACACACACACAGACAGACAGACATTTTCCAAAAATAGTCGAAATGGACTCAGCACACCTCAAAACGTTCGAATCCGTCAAAATTCGAAATTCGAAAATTTGCACGAATTCAATACTTTCTTCTATATATTAGATATATAGAAGAAAGTAAAAAGACTTACAATCAAGCTTTTAAAATTTCAAATTCAAAGAAGAGCCCATCATAAAAATTCCGTTTGCTAAACTAAAATTTTAGAAACTCCCCCTGATCCCATATTTTTGTACAAGTATTATATTTACAACTAAATTCATATAGCATATTCTTTTTCTCCTCATTGTGGCGAATTCTCTCGATTTCTGCCGCTAATGATGCCTTTGGAAACTAAAAACTCAATATACCCCCCCCCCTCCATCTCTCTCTCTCCCTCTCTCTCTCTCTCTCTCTCTCTATATATATATATATATATATATATATATATATATATATATATATATATATGTGTGTGTGTGTGTGTGTGTGTGTGTGGGTGTGTTTGAAAATAAATAAATTACGGGACCGACATACTTGAAAAGTTTGTACTACAAAAAAAAAAATAATAATAATAATAATAATAATAATAATACGATTTTTAGTAAGAGTAAGGGGTCTAAAGCCAGATTTTGCGAGTGGGCCGAAAAGTTGAAGTTATGCTACTAGAATATATGAAATAATTTGCGGAATTCTGTCAATGAGATTTTTTTATTCAAAATAAACACCGAATAAATGTAGAAAATGAATGTCCTATTTTCATATTTCAGAATACATTATTTTATTCGAAATTTCTTCTGCATGCTTCGAACATTCTTCATGGTAGTTCAGAAAAGCTAGTCAATCAGAGTCTGAGGTTCACATCTACTTTTGCGAAGTGGCGAAAATGCTAATGTGTGCCCCCTCTTCCTGCCTCCATGTTGCTTAAGAGTCTTTTTTTTTAAAGCTGGGCACTTTTGACAGCTGATGTCTTCAATTTTCGTAAAAATTTCAGGATGTGTTAGTGGTACTATGATAAGAAGTTTCTTTTTATAAAAAACTGATTTGTTTGTCCTTGAGTAGGGGTCAAAGTTGAAAAAAAAATAGTCATGAAAAAGAAAGAGATAAATATATGATGGCTTTGTTTCAAAAGCAATGAGTGAACCAAGCCAATTCTTTTAAATAATGATACTATTTGATGCGTTACATTCTAGTATGAATATTTTGGTGATGAATATTTTGTGGTGTATATATTTCAATTGAAAATGCACTTTTTATAACATTTTTGCCTCGTTTGGGCCGGATATCTGCTAAAGCCGTGAGTAACCCCCGAAAATAAGTGTATGATTAACTAGTCACCACAGTATAGTACTAAGAAAAATACAAAATAGCTTTCGTTTCTCTTGGCTTGAGTAGTTAAACGGTCTCAAAGTCGATGATTTTTTTAAAAATGGCCAAGTTTAGAAGTCAATAACTTTGATCGCGACGGGTCAACAACTTTGGGACACAGCAGTAGTTATAGTCCGAGTGGTGTAGTTTAAGGTCCAGGTTAGAAACCCATGGCAACTAATCAACTTTTTTAATTACGCGGTCTTAAAGTTGATAATTTAAAACAACAAGAATCACAGTTTTAGGTCAATTACTCTATAACGCCTGATTCAATAACTTTGAGCAAGAGCTGTAATTATGCTCTACGTGGTGTAGTTTTAGACTCATGTCAGAAAACTATGAGATCTAATCATATTACTTAATTAAACGGTCTCAAAAATGATGATTTAAGTACAAAAGAGCGTTTTTTTCCACGAGTTTATATGCGTGCTACTCAAAATCTTATGAGCTCAAACTCAGATAAATACTAGAACGAATCAACACCCAAATGTCTTTAAGCTCCCAAAATTTCATGCTTCCAGTGCAATAAAGTTTTCTATAACCTTGACCACAACATGGCAATATTTCTCACAACGCTGATCCGCCATTTTGGAGATCCTAGATCCTCAGGATTCGGATCTCGAGAGCTGAAAATTAACATAAGGTTAGTTTCAAAGACATCTCTACGACTCTATAAAATTTCGGGACAGTTTAAAAAATCAGGTCAGTTGACGTGGAATCACTGCGGGTGAAATGTGCTTAATGTTTACATTAAGCACATTTCACCCGCATCTTTTGTTACAGTCTAACACAGCGTTTCTTAATTCCTCGATCAGTGGAACCCTTTTAAATGCTCACTTTTTTCGTGGAACCCTTAATTTTTTGTCAATAGTTAGCAGTGGCGTAGCCAAGGTTATGTTTGAGAGGGAGCCCAGTTTCTTATTTCAAAGAGACTATCACATTAACTAGTTGTCGTTAAATTGATATTTAAATAGGCTTCATTATACACAATGGTAATTACTGCTAATTGCTAATTATTATTTATTATTGTGAAATACCAAAACATTCCTATTTGCTCAGGCGGATGGTGCTCCAAAAAAGTAGGGGGTCAAAGGAGGTGCGGGAGAGGTGGGCAGGTATGGTGGGCGACACACACCCTTAAAGCTAATTTTTTTTCTTAAAAAATGAGGCAATTGAATTTTAATGTCATTATTAATGAATTCACCTTCTTCCAAAAATTCGAGAAATGGGTTCAAGAAAGCGGGACCAGATGGCCACAGAAGATTCCCTCCTACCCCCCAAAATCAAAGTTCCATTTTAATTTTTACGGAATATTAACATGAAAAAAGCTGAAAACAAGTACTTATTAATTAGTCAGTTCTTTCTTTAAACACGTGAATAGATCATCACTATCATTTTTCATTAGTTTTGAACTTAGAAAAGTGGAGGGGCAAAGTGCCTTTACTGTCTGTTGAAAGCGAGAGGGCAATTGTTCCCCTTGCCCAGGGCCGCGCCGTCCCTATGTGCAAGGGCGTGCAGAACACGACGGCGCCATAGTCAAAAAGGCGCCGAGCTCTACCAATTAAAAATGCTCCGATGGGGGGGGGGGGGGAATCTTCAACCAAAAAAATAAGATTGAACTTTTCATTACATCTAACTGTGGCGGTGAATTCATCTTGCTCATTAAAACAAGCAATCCTCGCTGCCTATCTAAAAGGAAAAATTATTGTCTTGCTATGTCTAAACATGCTATTCAAAAGCGCAATCGTTTACAGTAAAAACACATGATACTAATTAATGTATACTTTTGAAGTTTTCTTCACGTTCGGAGCCGTGAATGCCATTACGGTATGACTAGAATTTTACAAGGTTGAGCATGCGAAGCGCAAGAAATGTGATATTTCCCAGTTTGGTTCTTACGGTGAATATGTTGCATTATAATTTGCGCAATATGCGTTTTTGTGATTTTTAACTATTGTTCGCGTGATTATTTCACTGTTCTGCATTTTTTTAAATGTTATCATGCCTAAAAAAATACGGTAAACACATTTGCATATCATTGACTTGTGCATAATACACATATATTGTAGACAATCATTAGGTAATTTTCTAGTTTCTAAAAGTAACGACTTGATCATAATAAACCAACCAAAGGGGGGGGGGGGTCAACAGGGCACCCATCTGGTTGCCCCACCCCGTGCCCCCTCCCCTCCAGAATGCTGAGTTGAATGTTTTTCAAAAATATTTTTTTATATTGAAGATACAAAAAAAAAAAAAACGAGCCTTTGGAAAACAAATTGATTTTAATAAGAAGAAAATAATGATGTTGGGGCAAGGGTGTCTACATGCAAAATTTTAAGGGGTGGGGCTCCGATATTTTCCCCATGGTTTAGCAGGATCTTTTGTGCTGGAAAAGAAATGTTTCTCCGTTTTTGCAAAAAAAAAAAAAAAAAAAGTACTAAAAGCAAGGAAGTTCTAATTTCAAAGGGGGGGGGGGGGACTTTTGCCCCCAATTGCCCCCCTTCCCATGTTGGCGTCCTTGCCCTTGTTTTGGGGCAAAACTTTATTTTTTTTAAAGAAATCTTCGCTTTAACAGTTTTCAATAGGAGCAACTAAATCGTCAGTTACTCCTATTACTCCCCTCCGTCCTATTGCCTTTTTTTTTTTTAATATTATTTTTCTTTTTTCAAGTTCGTGTAAAAATTAGAAAGTCTTAAAATGCTACTCCGCCGAATCATCCCCTCTCGCACCACCAAAAGCATTACGGAGCATCTCAACTATCGTTTCTAGATGTTCAATTTCGCAAAATTTCCAGGGAAAGCCCCGAAATATCAAACAACATCACTTGAAACTGCGTTCGAAAATCACCATAAAAAAATTTTGAAAAAAAAAATAGAACCGACTTCAAAATTGCTCTAAAAAGTGAAAAATAATTTTATTCTTTAAACACCTTCGATAATACTTTTAAACATAATTTTTGAAGTTGGCGCAAAAACGATCGATAAAATCATTCACAGCCATAACTCAACTACAAGTATAAATTTAACCAGGTCCTGTTTCTTCACTACCACATGCATTACGCATTGATGACAGCATATTTGAGTAACGATATAAATGTTTCGTTCCTAAGTTTGGATGATTTTTTGATAAAAATATGAACGAAGCATGGTTACAATGGATTTTACTTTTTGTTTTTGCGCCAACTTCAAAAATTATGTTTAAAAGTATTATCGAAGGTGTTTAAAGAATAAAATTATTTTTCACTTTTTAGAGCAATTTTGAAGTCGGTTCTATTTTTTTTTTCAAAATTTTTTTATTTCATTCTTTTTAGTGTAAATGTAGATATTTCAGTAAAAGTAAGAAGTTACCTAGTAAGAAGTGCGGCTCTATACCACTGTATTGCTTTAGAAAAGCCTTTATTCAAAATTATCATTATAATTACTATTAATGTTACAGTTATATGGCACCAAACTTTTATAACAATGAGTTTTATATTGTCGCGTAGATGAAGATAGCGAAGACAATGTGGAAGCCAAATGAAGCGAATACTCGTTAGTCTCAACTCGAGAT
This sequence comes from Uloborus diversus, assembly GCF_026930045.1. NCBI lineage: Eukaryota > Metazoa > Arthropoda > Arachnida > Araneae > Uloboridae > Uloborus > Uloborus diversus. The sequence goes on along the minus strand of NC_072734.1, from coordinate 63,610,352 downwards.
CTTTATTCAGAACCACGAATGAACGTTACATCTCCTTATATACAACTTGAAAAAGTGCTGGAACTTTCCAGACTTGAAAAGATACAGAAATTAATGGAACATTCGAGAAAATACGGGAAACAGTAGAAACGAAATTTTAGTAAAATTCACTTTGTCCTAGTCGGGATTTGAACCCGGGTTGCTCGTGTGGGAGACGAGAATTCTACCACTGAGCCACCGTTATCCACGGATGAAAAGCGCGAACTTCGCTACAATATGATTTTAATCATTTAATAGGGAAATTTACTGTTTTTTTGCCCATAACTTTTTATCTAAAGAACAAATATGGTCAAACAAAGTAATGGGACCTAAGTTGAGCCATCCTCTATCCATTAAAAAAAGAATCATCAAAATCGGTTCACTAGGTGAGACGCTATGAGTGGACAAACAAAAAAAAAAAACATACATACGGTATGAACTGATAACCGCCTCCTTTTTGAAGTCGGTTAAAAAATTGAGTTTTTGGAACCTCGATTTCGAAAGATTGCCGATCCTAATGTTACCAAATATAGTCTACCATCTCGTTTTGAAGATTTCAATTTCAAAAAATATTCGGGCAAGGGCCTCCGAACCGCCTTCCTTTAATATCATCAAAAAATAGGTTTTTAAAAATGATTTAAGAAAAATCTTAGTGGAATAGCCTCTGAAATTCTTCCCCTAATATCATAGAATATTGGTTCAGTTTTTAATACTTTAATTTTGAAAAATTTCCAGCGGGGAGCTCCAGAATCCCTTTCCTGTAAAAATCTTCAAAGTTGTCTACAATTGCGTTTTTGGAAGTTCAATTTCGAAAAATTGGAGGGGAGAGGAGGAATTGATTTCCATCTATTTTTCTTCTATTAAAAAAAAAAAAACCGCGTGGAATTCCAGAGTTTCATCCCTTGTTCTAACGTCAATAAAAATGGCCTATAATCGCGTTTTAAGGTTTTAACTTTTACAAATTTCGGCGGAGCTCCTTGTACCTTTTTTCCCCATAACACCACCGAAGACCGTTTAAAATTGCGTTTTTAAAACTACAAGTTTCAAAATTTTTCTGGGGAGTGCCCCTGGACCCCTCTTTTTAAAAGAGAATTTTTTTACCAATGTGCCCCTCTAAAACGATTTTCTGGTAGCGCCACTGCTCCTGTTGTCATGTTTTGACAGGCATAAAAGTTTTATTAATTATGCATCAATTAGGACTTAGATAGATATTCAAATTGGCGTTAACACTTTGATATTTAAAATATTTTCCTTTTTCAAAATGCATTACAGTGAAACCTCCCTTAACGGACACTCCCGAATAACGGACACCTCTAATTAACGGACATTTTTGCAAGTCCCAGTCCCTCAATATAGACCATTCCATGTAATTCACTCTGAATAACGGACACTCCGAATAACGGACAGTTATTTCACAAAAAATTTCCCTTGCGATCGTAGCACTTCCGGTTTTTTTTCTTTTCACAGAATATCTTAGTAACTGCTTGCCTTACAAAACTTTTCATCTTCCACAACTGATATCCCCCCCCCCCCGTCATTCCCTTATCACTGTTTCTTGGAATTAAAAGGGTGTTAATGGGCAGAGGCAGCGATTGGGGCTTAAAAGTTGAGGGCATAAAAAAAAAGAACTATAAGACATGGTACTTTTTGCGGGCAGCAAAAAATGAAAAAGAAAAAAAAGTCATAATTTTGTTACGGCTAGTTTTGAGAGTATTGAAGCTGATAAGTGAAAACTGATGTCAGTCTTAACAATTAACGTACGTTTTTCATAAGATTTCAATGAATTTTGTACACAATAACTATTCAAAAGTTAAGATAAAAAAGAGGAAACTGGGCGCTTTTTCTAACTGGGGCTCTCGGGAGATGCAATTGAGCAGACCGGCGCCGGTAGTAGTCGCCTTTATAGCGCCGAAGTTTCGTTGGGTTGTTTAATTTTTAGATATGAAAAAGATTTGCCCATATTCAAGGTCATATTGCCAACTAACAGATTAATTACACTTGACGTAAAATGTAGCAAACCTTTCGCAATTGTTTCGATTGTGCTCTACAAAGGGAACAACAGCCCATGTTGAAAAAGGTAAATTAAGTAGTTCCTCCTAATAGCGGACACCTCCCAATAACGGACAAAACTTCTAGTCCCTTGACTGTCCGCTATTCGGAGGTTTCACTGTATTAGCATATCAGAGGAGCTGCTGAACTCCAAATAATTTCGGGACATAAAGTAAAAATGTACACCATATTCCAAAATTAATATTCACACATGATTTTTTTGTGTAAATTAAATGTCAAACGTACTTTTTTCCTTTTTATACTTGTCAACGAAACCTCTCTCAAGGTGTTAACTATATGTTCCCTGAACGCCAGAACTTAGAGGCGCTCACAAAATATTTGCACGACGGCGCCGATCAGGCTTGGCGCGGCCCTGCCCTTGCTCCCTTGTACGTGCCGCTTAGCCTATTTGTGATTCTGAGTATTTTTAAGAGGGATAAACAACCTTAGAATTTATGCATGAGTTATATGATTAAAATATTTCCTTAGTTAGGGAAAAAAAAATACTGTACTAATGTGTTTTACATACAATAGTGTTAATAATTCACTAAAATTTACAAAAGAAAAAGTTTTTAAAACTTAAAAACTAAAATGTCTCTTATTTTACAACAATTTTTAAAGTTATTTATAAATCAGAGACTTTGATGTCACTGTATGTTACGTTGACTTAATTTGGTTCTCACTCGTTAAATGTTAAAATTGTGCTTTCAACTGCTGCCATAGATTATGGGAGAGTTGCTAGTATTAATAGTAGAATATTTGAAATTTAAGTCAAAAATTGCAATTTTAGGCAATGTTTGGTAATGATGCAGGAAAGGAAATTTGAGGTGTCCTTCCATAAGTTTTTCAACATTGAAGTCACTTTTAAACGAAATTTGAAGTGTTTAAAAATGAGAAAGAGGTGCTTTATGACTGATCTCGGAAAACTTTCGAAGTCAAATCTTAAAGGCACAATTTCAGGCGACAAATAAAATTATTCCTATAGTGGCTTACTCTGATGGGTAATAAAGCTCAGATTAGTACACGAAAGTAAAAGTAAATTAAAGTTTTATTTTGGGGAAAGCGTTTTTTATCGATTTTTTCAGTGACAAATTTGAAAGATGTGGAATGAAAACAGGCAAGTCTCATGGAACCCCTGAGAGAGCTTCGTGGAACCCTGGGGTTCCACGGAACACAATTTAAGACGCTAGTCTAACATATCGTTTTTTTCTTTTTAATTTTTATTTTTTTATTTTTATATTATTATTTTTTTAAACGTTGCATTTATATTTTTATTTTTGAGCCTCAATTAATAAATTTGCTTGTTTATAAAAATTTATTACTAACTAGTGTATATGCAAAATTCCACTGTAATTGTGAACTCAATCTTTTACCCAATTGCGTTCCTCTTATTAAAATATAGCATTGATTTATGATCATTATAAAGTCAAAAATAACCAAAGATGCATGTGAATTGCCACACTCTAATCAGAGCTTTTAAGTGAGAGTGACGGTACATCTAAAAAGTGAATTTTTGCAAAAAAAAAAAAAAAAAACTAAGGACCCCAATATTTATCTTGATGTTTCAGATTCTCGAACAGTGTCTACGGCCCAGTAACACGCTGTTCGCGGTCCAGTTGTGGGCCGTGGCCCATGGGTCGGGAACCGTTGGTCTAGAGACGGGAACTCGAAAAAAGGGCAAAGAATATTATAATTTGATATATTATCATTGTCGTAATCCGAGGGTTCGCCCCCCCCCCCTCCTTTTTAAATTCTGCCTTTTTTTGGTGTGTGGGGGGGGGGGGGGTGTCAGAACCCAGCTAGGCCGGTCATTTTACATTTTTCAACAGGTGTTTACTCAATGCAAATTTGTCGGTAAGAAGCACGCTTACTTATGTAAAAACATTAATGTTTCAAAATCAGCGTGAGGGGAGGGGGGCAGTTGATCCCCTAAATGACGGGCCTCTTTCTTAACCCAGGCCCGAAATAACTTTTAGCTAGGTCTTGGAAAATTATGAACCACTTCAAAAAAAAAAAAAAAAACTCTACACACTGAAGACAAAAGAAAATGCATAGACAAATATAAATTGCAAAATTTAAGTTACGCACGACGCCAGAATTTTCACGGCGAATCTTACAATCTGGAAACGAAAAAAAAAAGAAAGACAGAGAGAGAGAGACACACACACTCGCACAGAGAGAGAAAAGACTGAGCCCCTCCTATTAATTTTACTCAAAAATACAGCCAGTATATTAGTAAAGAGCTGTGATATTTAGTGATAAAGTTTTTTAATGGTACTGAAAACTTGCGGAGTTGTCTCGTATTTCGCAGAAGCTATGCACTGCCATTACGCCTGTACATGGATTCCGCAGACAAAGGCCTTTTTTTTTTTTTTGCCATGTTTCGTTCCAACATGGCGGACTCGAGTACAGGAAACGCCACGGTGAAGAAGAGAAACCATCGTGCACGGTGCAGAAGCGAGGGGGGGGGGGGGGCCGTACGCCGAGACGCACTTGGCGCGCCTCTCGAGCGGCGGCAACCCAAGGGAGACCCCTCCCGCCTTCTCCCCTCTCCCCGCATCCTTGCCCACCCCTCTCTCCGCCTCTTCAGGCGCGCACACGGGCGCGAATTCTCTGAGCTATCAGGGAGAGAGAGAGGAAAAAAAAAAAAGAAGAAAAATTTTCAACCGAAGGAACATGGGATCACATTTTGGAACTAGAGCGTTATCGTAGAAAAATTTGCCGAGCGGATAGCTTTTGAACATTTTGACTAATTCTTCAAAATGTTTGATAAACTTTAAAAAATGCCGCAATGACATTTATCATTGTAAATTTTATACTAATCATAATTTTTGTGGTTTATTTTGAACGTGAAACATACACACTGAACACATGATTATCGGTCTGCAGATTATTGTCGGAGTAACGAATTATCCATACGAATTAGAAAATAACCTGTTTCACCATACGTTGCAAACTTTCGATTTCAATGCAAAATAAATAAATAAATAAATAAATAAAATAAAATAAAATAAAATAAACACTTTTAAACCAGTCTCAGGGCAAGATTAAGGCATGTGCACAGGGCATCCAAATTTGGGGAGCACCAAATTTGCACTTAAAAGTTTTTAAAAAATCGAATATTCAAAAAAAAAATTTCTTTAAAATGTAAACTTTTTTTCCAAATTCCATAGGCAAAATCCCCCCTTTTTTAGAGCTTCACCGCAGTATAAACGAGTAGGGGAAGGGAGCACCAAATAAAATTCGTGCTCAGTGTCTTCAAAAGTCATAGTAGTTCTGCATGTAGATTAAAGTGAAATACCTCCTGTTTTGAACGGGGCAATCCCGGTTTTTGGTATCCTGTCCCTGTCCCTGCCCCGATGTCCCCATCATAACTTCGAAACGGCTTATTAGGTTACCGTTTTCCGAAAGAGTCCTACAAGGTTACAGAAGCAAATTTATGGGGAAAAATGTGTCAGGGACACGGTAATTCAGAAAGGCCCCAAGGGGGGGGGGGGGGGTTATGGCGCAAGTAGTGCCATCAAAATTGAGGGGGGGGGGGGGTCCAGAAGTTTTTTTTTTTTAGAACATGAAATTTTTGATTTTTGAAAGGAAAAAATATTTATACTTAGGCTTGCCAGATTTCTGAAATGCTCAACCGGGACACCGGAATGCCCCCCCCCCTCCCTGCGTCACTATTATTATCAAAGGGATGCACACCCCTGGATGATTTTTGGAGCATTTTATATGGCAGTTTATTCTCTATGCTATGAATAAATGGTTACTAATTATGAACCTGAAACAGGGGTAGTCAAAAATGACATTAGTAGATAAAATTTGAACATTTCACTTCCGAGATGTAAATATTTACAATTTATTTCAGTTAGAAAGTACACTTTGAATCAGGAATAAAAAATTAAACAATATTTAGGAACACTTCTCATTTTGTAGGACTTTTTTAAGAGTGTTTTTTGGTCTTAATCTTGTTGTAAAAATCCGCACAAACTAATCTGGTATTAATTTTACAAGTCAATGATACAAATGATAAAGTAATTGTCCCCTAAATAATCATTCACAGTTCACTAGTTTTGGACTTTTTGATCATTTGTAATCAACTTTATCTTTTTCCGGGACGTGAAGTAAACCGGCCGGGACACTGGGATTTTGTTCAAAAACCGGGACTGTCCCAGTCAAACCGGGACGTCTGGCAAGCTTTATTCAACACGAAATACATGTATAAATAATACCTTTTGGACAGGGGCGCAACAAAAAAATATTTTTAGGGGGGGGGCACATTTTTTTAGGACTCGACCGATGCATCGGCGCCGATGGTTCAACAATTTATCCATCGGCATCGGCATCGGCGGCCGATGCTAAAAAAAGCCGATGTTTTTGAAAAAAAAAAGGGAGTTATTGTTTTCATATAAAATTGTTTACTTAAATTTCAGTATGAATTTCTATTTTAATCACCCCTGAAAGAGTTTTAAATATTGCATTCAGGTACCAAACAAGTTAATTATTGCGCTGTTTCTTGCGGCTGGATGTACGTATGTATCTCTCATAAGTCATAACTCAAAAATGGTAAGCTGCAGAAGGCTAAATTTTCGCATATGGGATGTGCGTACGTTCCAGTTGTGCACTTCCCTTTTTTTTTTCGATCGGGTGTTTTAAAAAGCCTATTTACTCATTTTTTGTGGCTATTAATTACTTATTTCAATGGAAAATTAATATAGCGTCTCAGACTGACGATCATTTGGTGATGTATTGCCGAATTGGAGACCATGCCATGGAAAAAATATGAGATGGCGAAACCGGTTTAGTTTCATTTTGTTAGACTCCCGTTAAACCGACGGTAATTTTTAATTTTTCGATATTTGTAATGTGAATCACAGTAATGCAGTTTTTTCTGCATCGCTTCGGCGGAGCTACAAGTTTGGGGCCCGTCGAAATACATTTTGGGGCCCTATTTCTCTATCACAGCAGTTATAAAACATTTATCATAAGCATTTTTGCAACTCCTACGGTGCCCCTATGATTAGGGGCCTCTCGCGCAATTGCAACATTTGCTATTTTTTAAATCCGCCACTGCACGTCAAAACAAACTCGGGTGCAAGTTTTAAAAGGATTTTTCTGCTCAATGTTTATGATTGTTTTGAACCCTATTTTTATGACAAATTTTTGCATTTCCGAGAACATTTGAGTGCCCCTCCTCCCATTCCCTCAATTTCTGAAATTAAACTCTAGGTTGTACTTCTTAGTTGTTTAAAACTAACACCATTCTTAAAATTAGAGATTTTTTTTTCAAGCTTTAGATATTGTTTAGGAAGAATTTAGAGCATTAACCCCTTCAGTCGGAATTATGAAATATTAAACCAAAAATGTTGATATTTCGTACACAGTGTACTATGGTAAAGGGTATCTTATTGACAAAATTTTGAGTTTGTAGGAGAAAAATTAAAAGAGTTATGGCACGTCCAATATTCCTGACTTATATTTTTGAAATCAATATTTCATATACAAAAACGATAAAATACCGAACAAACTTCATTATAAAATGTTCTACAAACAATTATAAAACATAATATAAGCGTTTGAAACTATTAATTAAAGATTGTATATTTTTAAAAAAATCACGAAAAAACCTCGCTTTTCAAATGAAAATCCATTGTTGGAAAAATGAGCCACTCTCTATCTCTCAATCCTTATATGTCAGTGTTGTCAACCCCAAAACGAAAAATTACTTCAAATTATAATAAGTAGAATGTAAAGAGTCAACTACAAAAAAAATCAACTAATTAAATCAATTATTAAATGATTAGCAGCTGTTTAAAAGTATGTCCGGTATACCGGACACCAGGTCTGAAGGGGTTAATGTAAGAAATTGATTAAAGACGTTTTAAATGGTAACATTATTCGTAAATCAAAGGCACTTTTGAATTTTTTCTTCGGAAGTGCTGAAGTAGATTCAGAAACTCTTCCGAGGCGTTGGTGTTAGCGGTTCTGTACTAAAAAAATGAGACTGAAGTTGGGGCCGAAGTTTAATGTTGTGAGTTACTCCAAAATCAGAGGGTGTCCCCCCAAACCCACCCTCGTCGTTTCAAGCATTTCTTAAATATTTAGCGATTATTTATTTTGGCTAAGAAATGTCATTTTGCGTATTTTTTATACTTGTTTCAATGATCCTTCAAATCCCTGACAATCTTATCAATTTATTTCTGTTAGATTTTTTTGAGCAATCACGATTGCTTATTGTTCTCATTTGACTGTCCTTGACGTTAGGCTGATTTTATTCCCCCCCCCCTCACTTCCCTCTGCCGCTCTCCCGCCCACCGTCCTCTGCAGGCGTGGCTCCTCCGGTCCTGAGCAATGTTCCCCGAAATCCGCTTCTCCTGGTCAGTGGCGTCCATGTCCTACACACGCTCACACACACACACACACACGCCTATGTGCATACACAAGTCTATGCACACACGAGCCTGCACATGCACAAGCCCCTACACACAGAGAGACATACACGCCTACGTGTGTGCACAGGTCTACGCACACACAAGCCTACATATGCATGCGCGCCTACACACACACAACTATACACACGTATATTAATGAAATAAATCAAAATGCACACGAATTTTTATCACCAAAAGCTCTAAACTATTCATATCATTCAAGGAAAGAAAAAAAGGAACACATTAAAATGGCATGAAATCACTTGAAAATGCAACAAAATAATCAATAAAATCACTACACTTGATGAGTCCTAAATATCCACATTGCATATGTACACTTATAAAATTGTTTTATTCTCTACAGTACAAAGGTTAACCGTAGTTGTTTCTTGGTTAGTTCTTCAATAACTTCATCTGGTTCTACAACTAGATCTTTGTTAATACAAAGCTGTGCTAATCCATTTAAGCGTTCTTACATCATTGTGCTTCTTAAATAGGACTTGAGACGACGCAATATTGAAAACAATCGCTCCGCGGCATCAGAAGCAATAGGCAGTGTTATGAACAGGCGAAGCAGTATGTTGATTTCTAGAAAAATGTCCCGGTTGAACTCCAAAAGAGCATCATGTGCGGTAGTTGGTTTACTTTCTGAATTTTGCTACTTTAACTTCCACCTTGCGAATTCCCCTCGAATCACACATTGTGAGCCAACATCGTTTTTATAATACTTTATCGCATCGGAGAGATCTTCAAAAGAGATTTTAGAAACATTGGTTGGGATCAATCCTTGCATTCGGGTGCACTTTGCATCATGAGGGGCGAAACGTTCTTCAAGCTGCGAAATTATATTATCTACGTATATAGGGAATATAAATGGAAATTTTAAAATATTCTTCAGGGCTGTCAGCACTGTAATTTTCACGGTGAACTTGACGTTTATCTCTTCTTGGAATTTTAATGTCAAGGTCGAGATGTTCTGCAATTCCTGAGGTATTCTTGAAAAGAACATTAAAATTGTCATTAGCCATCGAACGCTTCTCATTTAATATGGCCAGAATGTCTCTCGCCAAATTCATTGCTTTTGACAAATCGTCAGTTGCTGACTGGAATGCTTTTGCTAAGGGAAGTAAAAGCTCGGAAATATCTTCCATTATCAGTAATGAAATCACAAGATCAAAATTTCCAACTGCTTTCAGCAGCAAGGTAGCTTTAGACGCAGTTTTCCCTTCGCTAGAAGAGAAATCTTCCAGAACTTCAAATATTGTAGGAAAAAGTTCAGCAAATCTTACACAGAGTCATGTTTCTCGACCCAATGAACTCTCTTCGTCCTTGCTTACTTTAGAACCACTTCGTTTTTTCAACTAAGAATTTTTGAAATAATATGACTTATACTTGAAAATGGTATTTTAAGGCTTTCTGCGCGAATTCAAATGATCTACAATGTGCCCCCAAGTTTTTTATGTACATTTCAGTAGTTACAAAGTGTATTTTTTATACTATTAAAAATGAAGTAACTTATTTTTTGAAAAAAAAAATACGTTTTTAAAAATTGCCGATTTTTCCTATTTTTTTCTTAATTTGAGGGTTTTGCGCAATTTAAAAAATTGTTTACACATTTTTTATTACAACAAAATAAAATAAATAATTTTCATTTCCTTAAATGGCGCAACTTGCGCCATGATCCCCCCTCCCCCTATGCATCCCTGCTCCTGTTGATGAACCCTAAATACCAGTAGGTAGTGTTCATTGTTGACCATTTTTTCGTTTCTTTGTTCCACTGAAATGAGTCTTATCAGTGAAACAGTTCAGTGACCGCATCGAATTCAGCCTCGTCACAATAAAGCCTCTCTACATGTTAAACATTACCAAAACATATTATTAAATTATCATGCCGTGGCGCGAGTTTCATTGTTGAAACACGTGGGTTACTAGATCATTGGCTTTAATATATATATATATATATATATATATATATATATATATATATATATATATGAGGATTTTCCAAACATGGGGTGAAATTCAATAACACACGCATTTACAACTCTTATCTTTGTCTTATCGTCAAGTTAATCGATTTCATATTTACTTTTAGCGCTCCCAAGGGTGTGGACAGATTTCGTTTAGTAACTTAGTGTTTGTGCAATCCAATCATACTATTTTTTAACTGGTCTGCAATGGGGGGGGGGGGGGCGGAATTCAATCATACATAATTTTTAGTTTCATTTTTTTACTCTCCTTTAAATTCACGTACGTTATTTTTTCCCCTGTGAAATAATGTGATAGAATTTCCAGAATTAGAGTTGAGTGATCCTTTGCTATCCTCTTGCGCGTGCATTTGACTACGTGATGCAATCGAAAATGTTTTGAAAAGTTCTTTCTAGAAATGTGGTTTTTATTTTCCATTTCAGCGTAGTATGGGAAGGGTACGTTTGTTTTGTTTGAATATGCTTGCCATATTTCTGAAATGTTTAACCGGGAGGGGAGACACCGGCATGCCCCCCCCCCCTCCCCACTGGTGTGGATATTCAAGGGTACACGTTCTTGGCTGGTTTTTAGAAAGTTTTAAAAGATAATTGTCTATACCGTGAATACATTTTAAACGTTTTATTTCTTACACGTAAAAATTTATAACTTACTTTAGAAAAAAGAAATACTTTGAATGAGGAACACGGGCGCCAATATGCAAAATTTTAAGGGAGGGCTCAGATATTTTCCCCATGGTTTAGCAGTGGCGACGAATTGGGGGAGGTGGGGAGGATCAACCGCACCCCACCACTTTTTATGGTTCATTATTTGTTTTATTTTCTAATTTGGGAATCAAAAACCAGAAATTATAAGGAGAAAGGCAGAACTTTCACATCATAATTATTTGTTTTATTTTGTATATCTGTTTGCGACAAACGAAACATTATTCAGCACAAGCAGTGACAGTTTATGTATTAATAATGTTGTGAGATTCCGGGCTGTTGTGCCGTGGTCTAAGTGTTGTTTCCCCACAATGTTAGAGGGGGAAACAACACTTAGACCACGGCACAACAGCCCGGAATCTCACAAATATTGACACCGGCCGTAAAAGCCTTCTTTCTTACAGTTTATGTATTCATTGTTTGGATATTAGTAAATCAATTGTTCACCGAAAACAAGTTATACTTGCTTAATGAAATTACTACCAAGTGTTCGTGACATCCAGGGGTGCCCCTCCTAAAAGCAAGGACGCACTCCCTAAATGTCACGAAATCCCCCCAAAAGAGAAAAATACACCTCAACCCCCTAAACACGTCAATGGTGCAGTCCCACGTCATGCCCCCCCCTCTAGGTGGGCACATAATGACATGTGAACATACTTTGTGGAAAACAATGTAAGTCTAATTCATGTCGAAGTGTTTCTTTGAGAGAGGTATTGTTTCATAATTCATCAAAATGTTCTAAAAACTAGCCTTAGCAAAATTTTGTACTCTTTTATCTCTTTTTTTTTTTGCTGCCGTTAAAAATTCTATGGCCTTTAGTTGTCGCTTTTTTTCGCCCTCCCCCCACTGTATTGACTCAATCGCCGCCTTTGTATTAGCAGGATGTTTTCCCCATGGAAACCGATTTCAGTGCAGATTAGAGTTAATAAAGTTAGGCATTTTTTAATAACTTATTCATTAATGTTGGAGAAGAAATGTATTTACATTTTTTCAGGGAAAAAAGTACTAAAAGCGAGGAAGTTCTAATTTCTGAGGGGGTCTGGGGTGCTTGAGGCGCCCTTGATTCACTTATGCGTAAAGTCGTGAATTTTTCTCAATCAGGTTTGGGGTGAGGGGAGGGGTGAGATCGATTAACCCTCTAAATAATAACAGGACTTCAATATAGTCAATTGAGCGAAGGGGGAGCTTTGCATTCCCTGCCCCCCACGGGGTAAAAACTTTGAACTAACGGGCCTGAACGCCAGTAAATAAAAGACTTTTTTCATTTTTAAATTATGCAAAGGACAAAGCTAAAACCTTTCATATTTAAAATATTCCTCCTAATTAAAATTTGTTTGAGAAAAAAATTAAGAAGTGGGCAACTAGTGCCTTTTGATAAACCTGGAATTTATTAATTCTCTCTGCCACCCCCTCCCAATAATGAGTCAAACTATTTTTATTTTTAAACGAATGAGTCTTGTCAAATCGGGGTATTTTTTTCCAATTTTATACAGCACACATAAATTTCCTTGTGCAATTTCCCTCTCATAAAAGTTTTTTTTTTTTTTTTGGAATTTTAATTTATTTTCGAACATAAAGGAAATAAATTTCTCCCGCCCAATATTTAAATTTAATTTTCGAATAAAAAATAGCATTTTAATGGGCAGTATCGGCCTGTTTTCGCTGCCGCAGCGCGCTCCTCCGAGCCATACAGCACCCGCCCATAAAAGCTATGAGTCCATTTATGTAATATGGCGGCCCAGTCCTTCCTTCCCCAGTACTGCCTCCGTACTTGCGGCCATGTTGGAAACAATTCGAGCCTAACGAACTTCGTAACCAGATTAGTGCTAGCACACACAACCAGCGTACAACTCGCTCATTCCGGGTTGACCTCCCCTCCTTCCCCCTACTCTTTCGCTCATGCAGGGTTACCAGAAATAACACGTTGGCGAGAAAAAGTTTTGCTTGGCGATATCACTCTTTTCAGGGTTGTTGCACTTGACAGACATCTGTGTTTATTTCGAACTCCAATGATTTCGTCTGCCTATCACAAATAGCAGCAGAGTACGAGACGCAAAAATATGCATTTTTCTCCTTTGAAAAAGGGACTTACCTATTTTATTTGTTTCGATGTTCCAAGTTTTTTTTTTTTTTTTTTTCGAATCCCATTCACCCATCGTGACAATTTTAAAACTTCACACAAATTTAAAATATGGTTCGCCTTGCATGATATTACATTTTAAAACAAATTGTGCGCTTAGATTTAGGTGACATTTTAAACTACATCATACTAATGTTGTGTCCGATTAACTGTATTGAAAAGGATCTTGATTAGTAATTTATATGTTACGTAAGAATTAGATTGATGATTATACTTCATGAAGGAAAGAGCAAACAAAGCTAATAATATCCAGGAGCGGATACAGAAAATTTTTTTGGAGGGGGAACGGGAAATT